>NC_041404.2:100313235-100377975 GCF_900747795.2 Erpetoichthys calabaricus
TGTTATAAAAAATTTCAGGCAATCTAAAAAATACAGAAAATTAGAAGAAATTTCAGTTAATTCACAAACAGTACAAAACTGATGAAAGATCAAAACATATATGAAATACATTTCGTGGAGTTAAACGTAGAGCAGATCAGAAAGGTATGGTATGTAAATCTCAAAATTTAAAATTTTAAAGAATATCTATATATTAATTTAAAATGATACTTAACAGAAACATTATAATACATTTAATTCAGTCAGTCATTGTCCAACCCGCTATATCCTAACAAATGGTCAGAGGGGGTTTGCTGGAGCCAATCCCAGCCAGCACAGGGCGCAAGGCAGGAACAAATCCCAGGCAGAGCACCAGCCCACCGCAGGGCACACACACACACACACACTAGGGACAATTTAGGATCACCAATGCACCTAACCTGCATGGCCTTGGACTGTGGTAGGAAACCAGAGCATACCCACGCAGACATGGGGAGAACATGTAAACTCCACACAGGGAGAACCCAGATATCGAACCCAGGTCTCCTGACTGCGAGGGATCAGCGCTACCACTGCGCCACTGTGCCACCCAATACAATTAATTAAATTAGCTCAGACAACCACCAAAATTACCAATAAAACAAATTTCTTTTATTGACAAAACAACATGTAACAATGAAAAACAAACTTACCAATTATTAGTTTTCATATGTAGCCAATCATACATGATAAGTATTGAACACGAATACTTATTAACCCTAAGTTGCGTAATTTCACCAATGAATTAATACCTTGTTTTGGAAATTCAGAACCAGCAAAATGAAGAAAATTTCACAAAAAAGTTTGCACTTAAAGTACTGTATTTTAAGCACAAAACCAAAAACAGTAAAAAGTACATTTCAAAAAACCAAGGCTAAAAACAATTGTGGAACACAATTTGCCTTAAGAAAGACAGTGACAAGTATGTTAATGTCAAAATATGATATAATTTGTTTAATAGATAAACCTGAATCAACTGTCAAGAAAGCATATTGAAATGTTGTCAGTCAATCAAAGTGGTGTGGTAAATTCAAGAAAATCCCTAGTTCTAGATAAAAAGGGTAGACACAGATCTGATGCCTATAAAAATGATCAATCCGATGAGGCAATAAACGTTTATTATACCAGATGTGTCACAATGATCCATACCAAACGTTGGAAGCATACTTCTGTACACTGACTATAGTTATATATTTTGTTAAGTGCCAATTTGCCAGTCTTTTGTTAAGCACCACACATAAAGCATAAAAAATCTTGATTGTTCTCCACTCAACTTTACTTATACCTCTTCAGGTAAAGTAGATATCATTTTCGGTTGTTCAATTATAATGAAACTTCGTATCTCTGTGTTTCTTACAAAACTTCAAACACTTATCTTTGTTTATAACACAAGTTTATATGGCAAAGAACTACTTCTGGTAATCTGGTCAAACTGAAATTTCAAATCTGATTGTTTTTTGTGGTTAGTAATATACCACTTCCAGTCACCTGATAAAGGTCAAATATTATATCTAACATTAAGTAATGATCATACAAAATTTAAATGATTTATGTCTATTTATATAATGGTAGTAATGCATATGTAATAGTGCTGATATCTGTTAAGATATCATTTCCGGTTGTCTGATTAAGGTGAAATTCTATATCTATTTGTTTCTTACCCTAAATAAAGGTGATATAAATTTCAATTATTTTTCTTTTCTTATAATGCAATTTCACATGAAAAACTACTATACAAAATTTCAAGTGATTCTTTTTTTAAACTATGTAGCAGTTTATTTGAAAAATTTTGAAATGTGTTCAGGAAAAGTAAAAAAGGTTGATGTATGCTGCCCAAAAGTTGATAGAAAACTGACATTTTGATATAACACCCATATGCCAAATTTAATTTATCTTGCTCAAAACATATTCTCAAGTTATTTTGTTTCCATACATACTGTACATACAGACACACACACAAAGACATAATTGCAAAAAATGGTCAAAATGTGTTCAGGAGCACATGAAACACTGAGATTCATAAAAATCTCGACACACACAGACACACGCACACAGGTTAGTTCAGGTCAGGTTGGGGAGCACGCATTGGTACAGTGTTTTGCCACACCCACCACATGATGAAACATTTCGGGATCCTGGTTGGCAACCCTCCCAGGCAGACACGCGATCCAGACCTACCCTCCGGGAATGACCCTCTATCTGCCGCAGACAGGTGTTACATGAGATGTCCCCTTGTCCTGGTCTAGCCACTCAGGTCTTCAACAATGAGGATCCTGAGAGCTGCATCACCTTTGGGGAATCGGACCACATGGCCATAGTGTCATAACTGATATTCCCTCATCATGCAGGTAATGTGCCATATTCAGGACTCCATGAGCAACCGCTCATTTGACACAAAGTCAAACCACCGGTATCCAAGGATTCTCCAAAGAGACACAGTGACGAAGGAGTCCAGTCTTCATCTCAGGTCACTGGATAGAGTCCATGTCTCAACTATATAGCAAGACAGGAAGCACCAGGACTCTAAAGTCTTGGACCTTCGTCCTATTGCATAGATATTGGGAGTGCCACACACCCCTTTCCAGCGACCTCATGAACCTGCACGCTCTACCAATCCGTCTACTGACTTCATAGGAAGAGTCACCAGAGACATGAATGTCACTGCTGAGGTAAGTAAACCTCTCGAAAAGGTTGACACTCCCTCCACAGACAGACACACTGCTGATGGCTGTGTCTAAGAGATCATTAAAGGCCTGGATCTTTGTTTTTATCCAGGGCACTTGCAAGACCAGACACTCAGGCTCTTGGCTAAGTCTCTGAATAGCCCCAATCAGAGCCTTCATTGACTCTGCGAAGATCACACCATCATCAGCAAAGTCAAGATTATTGAATCTTTCTTCACCAGCAGATGCCCCACAACCGCTGGAACCCATGGTCAGTAGGAGCAAGAACATACCCCTGACAAACCCCAGAATCAACTGGGAAAACCACAGAGGTTCTGCCTTCACTCTGTACAGCACTCGCATTACCATCATATCCAGCAACCTTGAGGGGTTCTTGGTACAGACCGGAGTTGCCATCAAGCCATGCGCTGCGACTCCTCTCAGTGATATACAGGGTGCCTTGCGAGATGAAACTCGTCCTTCTAGAAACACCAGTAACACCAACACAGCCCTCAGCAACCTTCAGGGTCTTGTCATGGAAGGTCTCCCACATCACATTAGGATCGGCAGTCACACCCAAATCCGCAAGTTTCTCACACAAACTACATGCAAACTCATTAGAAACAGTCTGATCTTGGAGTCTGGCCAAGTCCAGCCTCATTTTCCTATTAGGTGGTAACCTACTGGAACTAAGCTGGATTTTCAGAGTAGCAACAACAAGTCTGTGGTCAGAATTCACAAACTGGGGACTTCTGTAGACCCTGCAGTTTTGCAAGAGCCTTCAGCGTCTGCATATAAGGATGTGATTGATCTTCTTCACTGCACCACCAGTTACTGGAGTACCAAGTCCAACGATGCGGCTCTTGGCGCTGGAACCAGGATCAAGTGATTTGCAGCCCCTGACATTTTACAAAGTCAAGGAACATTGAGCCACTTTCACCAGGGTTACCAGACCAAATGGGACCAAGACAATGCTCATAGCCTGCCGTCAGTGCCAGTGGTTGCTTTGTAGTCACCTATGACCAGAGTAGTGTCACCTCAAAGGGACCCATCAACCACCAAGCGAAGTTGCGAATAAAATGTCTCCCTCACCAAGACGTTACTCACCATGGTTGGAGCATAAACTGAGACAAGAGACAAGGCACCCAGGAAGTGCTGTAATCTGAGTCTATTAATACACCCATTGAAAGGAGTGACATCGGACACAATTGGAAGAAGCTGATCTGCTACAGCAACAACTACTCCCTGAATATGAGAGCCATCAGTGCGACCAGACCAGAGATCTGGCCAGTCCCAGGTCTGCGCACCTCAGAGAGTGTCACCACTGAAATGCAGAGTTTATGCAGCTTCTCCAATAGCTGAAGAAGATGATCATCATGCCTGAGTGACAAGACGATCCTACCCGTATCTGCCACCTCAAATTGGGACCCAAGTTCTCCCATGCAGTGGGTGATGCCTCAGCACCACACCAATTCTGATCCTCAACAGGCCTGACCCCATTGGCTCTCTGATGGTTTCGACTCCTCTGAAGATGGGGCTCCTGAGGGCTTTCCCCCATCCCCTTCATCCCTTCATGATGCCACCAACCTTCATGATATCCCTGCAAGTCGGAGGACCGCTTGAGGGCCGGATGCAGTTTAACGTCATACCCAAGACAAGCACAAGCACAGGACACACACACATAATTGCAAAAATGGTCAAAACATGTTCAGGAGCGCCTGAAATGTGAAGATTCATCAAAATCTCAAGGTAATTTTTTTTGCGATTACTATGCTTTTTCTATACTACATATATGAGAAAGTAAAAAGATGTCCTCTGGGCATGGACTCCAGCCTGCACAGTGGCATTTCAGTTACTAAAAACTCAAAAGATTATTTTACTACCCGTGCTGTAACACTTTGACATTAATAAGCCCACCATAGTCACCTACTATGCATCTGGAGCTGCACTTGGGGCTGTACTGTCTCAAATTCAGGAGGGGATTGAGAAATCTGTTGCATTTGCATCTAGACCTGTTAGCCCAGGTGAACAGAAATACTCAGTGAGTGAGAGGCACTGGTCTGTATCTGGACTTGTGAATGGTATGGTTGTGCATTTCCTCTCAGAACTGATCACCAAGCTCTCACTGCACTATTTGTTATATATCCTGTTCTGGCCAAAGGCCACTAAGACTGCACCGCTGGTCTGAGCATCTGTAGCAATACAATTTTAAACTTCAGTAAACTCTGGAGTGCAACAATGTGTGGCTGACCTACTGTCTCAGTTTTCAACTTCTCCAGCCATAACTCCCTGTCCTGATTTTTCTGTTCCTAAGTCTGATCATTTTCTTGACACAACTTTGCAGGCCACGGTGTCACTAGGAGTTGCTGCATGCTTCACAGCAAGATTCTGTGCTCATTCATCTTCATACTTTTATCAGGCAGGGATGGTCCACTCATATACAGACAGGTGATATCATTACTTCATGTCAAAGATGAACTTACTTTCTGGAATGAGAGCTGTATTGTTCATGATCTCTGCAATGTAGTTCCAAGGTCTCTCTAAGCAGTTGGATTGGTCATGACCAGAGCTGTGATTAAGTTTTTAGAGTCTATTTCAATTCAGGGGGATTGCCAGTGGGTGTTTCAACAAACAATGGTCCACAATATGCTGCTGGTCAATTTACAAGTTTTTTGAAGAACAAAGGAATGAGACAAATTCTCTATCCATTCTACCATGCTACCATCCCCTGGAAAATGGTGGGTGGGGTGAGTCAGAACATCTAATTAAACCTTTAAAACATTTCAACCATCTATGCCCACTCCAGTGCATACACACAACAATGTGTCCAAAAACCAGAATAAGATGAAGCAACACTTTGATAGGTCACTGGGTCAAAATTCCAGATGTTAATTGTATCAAAATGGGTCAGGGTCTGGAGGTAGCACCGAGATTACAAGTTGAAATTTCTTTGGTCTTCTCCTTTAAAAGTAATACACCATTTATGACCTACCACATTTTGTCTAACTGATGTTTCCTGACGGCATGCAAGTTGTCATTTGTAGGGTACCTGCACCACCAGTCCCGAACTGTGAATCTTCAGGTTTTACAGCAGAGTGTCTCAATTCAACTGCAGGATCACCTGACCCTTGGCAGACTGAAGACCCTGAGGTATTGCAACCTCCAACTGAAACCATCTCCAGTCCTGAATATGTCAGAACACGGCCAGCCCAAATCAAAGATTTTCTTGCTGATTTTTATGGTTTAGTAGACTTTAGAATGATATTTGATTTTTGAAAGAAACATACGGAAGCTTATTCCCACCACTCAAAAAAAAAATATATTGTGTTATATCGCAATAATAATTGCGTTATATCGAAATAATAATTGCGTTATATCGCAAAAGAATTGCGTTATTTCGCAATAATAATTTCGTTATATCGCAAAAGAAATTGCATTATTTTGCAATAACGATTGCGTTATTTTGCAAAAGAAGCCATTGCAGGAGGCTTGTAGTATCTGCACATTGCCGACTAGTAGCGACTCGTGTACTCGCACATCCATCTTCTGAGGACAAAGCGCACGTTCACAACGCAGGCATCTGCAAGGCAGAGGTAATCTTTAACATGAAACATCAATTAAACCTAAATCATATATTTCAATGATAATATAGGTTGATAGAGATACTGATGACCTACACCTCGGTTAAAACAACGGTTCGAGTGTAAGGTGTCTGTTCCAAAAACCTACTAGTAAAGATAACGCATTTTTTAATCGTTTCAGTAAAGATAATGTTTAAAAGGAGCGGCAACGTGCTCATCTTTAACTACTGTTTGACCGTAATGTGTGTTGAGATTTCACGATTTGATTCAAAGAATACCCGACAATGCAACAAACATTATTGTAAATAAAACTGTAAACTGTAGAACTATGTATACAAGATGCAACGTATAAGCTGGACAACTCTGTCAGTTCATAATTTCTCTGAGCCAGCTTGTAGTCCAACAGTTAATTTGATCAGAGCCAAAACCAATCCTCGTAATAAGGCATGAATAAATAACTCGGACGTTTATGAAATACTTACACAGAATAATACGTCTTTGGTTTTGCCAGCGGTTTGTGTAACCTTTGCCTGTAAACAAATGTACCAAATCTATACCTTTTTACAGCGGTTAAATATAGATAAATTGCACTAAGTTTTGGATAAATCAGTTTTACGAAATGTAATATATACAACATTTTTGGTTTAAACACTTTACTGTACATTAACAAGTAAAATTTACAGGCGATGCTCTTTTGTTATACTCTGAATGAGTGAGAGTAGGTGTCCTTGTGTGACAGTGCCCTGAGATGTGCTGACACCCCAACAAGCTCCGAATTGATCCGTTTGCCGATACTGCACTACCTCGGTCCCCGCAGCGCAATCAGAACACGCACAGTCTGAAAATGGATGGATGAATGAATGTGTGACTTTTTTAACGAAAAACGTTTCATATTTACACCGATTACACAATCGATTATAGACCAGTGTCAATAGGCATCAAGCAGATGACGAGGTGTAAAACAAGTACGATTTAATACAGAAAATATATAAACTATTATTCATAATTATGAAACAATTTAATCTGTGTGCAGGGAAGTACAGTATTTTCATATTGCAATAAACACAGTACTTAATTGTTTTTTATCAGCTGAAATACATTTTAGGCTAAATGTAATTTCGTATCACTTTGTTGTTAATCATATTTTTAAATTTATTGTACTCATTTTAAGTGAGTATCTTGTGTTATATTATTGAAGGTAAGCGTTAGAGTTTCTTTTAGCAAATGTTTCTCAGTGGCATCAAGAGTAAATTAAAATAATTATTAATATTAGTCTTCAGCATACAGTGACAATACATTGAAGCTTTTTTTTTTTCCTGTACTGTCTATTTGATGTTTTTTGCATGTTACACTAAAATAAACTATAATATTTTAAATGAATAAACAGGGGAAATTATATCAAATCATTTAAATTATTTTCTCTTTGCTTCTGTTTTCAAGCTATTTATTCATATATACATTGTGGATTCAGCACAGACGATGTTAAGTAGCATAATAAGAATGTACTTTGATCTTGGACTAGAACAAAAGGACATTTTATTGTGTTTAGCCCACAATCATGGAATAATTGCTTCCCTTCGAACTTTGCAAAGAAATCTGCAGTGCTTAAATTTGTACAGACGGAAACACAAGACAGATTCTCTAGACTTAGCTCTGTTTCTTCAACAGGAAATCAATAAATCAGGAAGACTCCATGGATATAAATGGATGCATGCAAAATGCTTAGCAAAAGGGTTTGTTACTGACTCTGAAAGTATAAGACTTCTACTAAAGACACTAGACCCAGAAGGAGTTGAACAGCATAAACGTCGTTGTTTAAGATGCCGTCAGTTTTCTAGTAAAGGGCCTAACAATACATGGCACCTAGACTCCAATGATAAATTAAAACCCTATGGTATTTTCATAAATGGTTGCATTGATGGCTTTTCAAGGTTTGTTATATGGTTGGAAGCAAGTAACAGTGGAAAGGCTGGAATAACTGTAAATTATTTTGCACAAGCAGTTAAAAAAAGGAATGGCTGTCCATGCCTTGTTCGAGCTGATCTCGGGGTTGAAAATGTGTATGTTGAAAAAATGCAAAAATTTCTAAGAAGAAATCACACTGATTTTTATGCTTCAGAAAATAGTTTTATATATGGTCAAAGCAGAACAAATCAGCGTAGTGAATTTTGGTGGGGCATACTAAGAAAACAGAATCTTCAGTTTTGGATGGATCTTTTTAGGCAAATCCAAGTGGATGGTTACTTCAGTGGGGATTTTCTAGATAAGGAGCTGATAAGATTCTGCTTTATGAAATTAATACAGGTATGGAATTCTTTTATTTCATTTATGATATTCCCATAGCAATTAGCCTTGCCCATAATCTACTCCATTTAGATAGATAGATAGATAGATAGATAGATAGATAGATAGATAGATAGATAGATAGATAGATAGATAGATAGATAGATAGATAGATAGATAGATAGATAGATAGATAGATAGATAGATAGATAGATTATTAATCCCAAGGGGAAATTCACAACATTTGTAGAAACACTTCCAGCACCATCTTAACTATGTCCTACAAAGTAATATGACAATATGTAATCACTCCATTATGCCATGTGGAACAGTTTGCTATTAATTATTGCAAATATATTTTGTCATTCTGATTTAAAGGGAAGGGAATCAATTTAATGTTGCGCCAGGTATATTGATCGATCTGAAAATGCATACTTTTATCAATGAGTACAAAAAATAAGCAAACCTTTTAATGGTATGGCAACTGATGATTATTGAATCTCACAGTTAGTATAATGTTGCTGAAAAGCACAGTGCAGTCGATTACATGTTAAATTTGATCATTAACTATTCATAATGCATTGCCTTTCAGGCTGAGTTGGATGATGTTGTTGCCATTTGGAACAGGCACCGTATGAGAGCCAATCCTTCAGCTATCCTTCCCAGTGGGAAACCTTTTCTTTTGTATACTCTTCCCGAAATGTTTGGTTATCAAGATGAACTTGTTTTTGTTGATCACCTAGAAACTGAAGTCTGTGAAGAGGAAAGCATTCCAAAAAATGAATATCCCTGTGATCCAGATATACATGAGCTGTGCTGTATACTTATGGAAGAGAATGGCTTTAGCATGCCATCTGACCCTTTTGATGCTGTAACACTCTATCAGGCACTTAAGACAATAATACATAATTTACTTTAGAAATACAGATACATTTAATTTTGTAATGGACCAATATATCTATTAGAATTTTTCTGCAATTATTTACAGCATGTTCTTTAAATCATTGCCCCAGGGCTTCAATCTTTTATATTTGCAACAGCTGCACAAAAAAGATTTTATAATTGAAAAACTATTATGTGTTATTCCTAATTACATTATTACCACTTTACAGTACAGTGTCCATGATGGAAACAAGAAAATTCACCGAGCAATTTGATGTTTAAGTATATTGGTGTTACACATACTTTTTATGTTTTACATTTGCTGTTTGAAATGTTAGTAATTCACACAATATTTTAGAAAAAATACAATTGTGCTTTCAACACCACACTCACTGTTATTTCTGGATCAATATCCTATGCATTTATATACTCCTTCCAGTTACAATATTTTGTAATGTGCAGTTAAATATTAATGTGTCTAAATAAAAGTCCACACTCTTATTTTCAGTGTCAGAATAAATATTATCAGTTCCTAAAATGCCTGTGAAATATTATGGGGCTAACAGAAAACATCTGAGCCTAGTATAAAGCTCAAAAACTATCATCAGTGATTCTGTGAATTATAACTACACTCATTATAAGTTGGTAATTATATACTTGAAATAAAAGCATTTTTGAATTTGACAATTGATCTTAGAATGAACAAAGATTGTGTATGTTATCTGTATTAATGAAACCACAATATTGTAACACAGATCAGATCTACTTGAAGCCACGCATTTATCCAGGTCCAGGGGTGGTGTTTCAGGGCATAGTAGATAGGTAAGTAGATGACATAGTCTTGTTGTGCATAATCTAAACGAGCTATAGAGAGGTTTGTCATTCAGAGAGACAAAGAATGGGGAGTAAAATGTTACTGAGTTTAGCCAAATTTACAAATACATTCAGACAGTAATGCAACATAATCACACCACTGGAAAAGATAACAGTTCTTGTGATGGTGGTTGAAAAACTGCTTTTATTGTATGAATGTTACTAATAGCTATGTAAGATATTTACTCTTCCTTAAATGCAGTATTCCAGGGGTGACTACCTACTGAGTCCAGAATCCATTTGGCGGATTTCTGTGATCACATAGTGAAGGTTGGGGATAAATAGAAGGGTTTCACTCTGTGAATTACAATGTCATGATATGAATGTGGCAGATGAAAATTACAGTAGATAGATGTGGAAGGCACTATATAATAGACAGATAGGTAATATTTTTCTAAGTAATATTTATAGTATTAAACTACATCATTCTCATGACATCAAAATATAAAAATATTTCATAACGTTGAAAGTTATATTTTATAGGAAGTAAACAATTAGGTATGGCTAAAACTGGTTTTAGCCTAAATACTAATGCACCTTTAAGGGCACGTGCATAGACAGCACTGTTTATTTGTTTATTATTTTGTATTAAACCATTTGATGCAATTATGAAAGGCATATTCTACTATACAATCTGTTCATTTTCTATTCTACTAATGCAGATCAAGGTCAAATGGACATTATGCAATTTTGGGTAGCATCAGGTGCAAGGTATGAAGCAATATAGGACGGGATATCAGTCATTCACAGAGTACATTTTTACACATACCCAGATTCACTTATATAGCACCTGTTTAGAATGACCAATTACAGTGGAAGACTGACATAGCAAAGACATGAAATTGGTATAGAAAACTTAACACAGACACAGAAAGAACACACAAACTACACAGGCAGTGTCCAGAATAGTGTCTGAACACAGGACTATCTCTGAGAAATATAGTGCCAATCCAATCACTGTGCTTCTCATGTTATTAGCACATATGCTCACAGTATTTCTTGCATTATTTCACTGTATTTCACTATACAAAGATAGCAGTTGCAAATTAGGCAAAAATGTAACACTTTATGAAAATGGAGTATAAAAGTTTTTAATAATTTTAAGTTTATTATTAATAAAAAAAAACTGTAAAAGCATACATAATACTTTATTCTGCATTCAAATTGTTGTACAACAAATGTTGTTAATTTCCAGAAGAAAAAAGTGAAAGGACTTTTAAAACAGTCCAAGAAAATACACATAATATATGTTTTAACCATTTCACGAGAGTAATGATAGCATTACAAACTTTATTTTGTTACAAAATTTGCATCAAACTGAATGCTTAATCAGTAGCCATATAACAATTAAGTCAATATTTCAAACAAATAATATTGTTAAAAATAATTTAGCCAAAATATTACAATGTTGTTCTTTATTAATCACAAAAATATGCCTCTCTTTAACACACTATATGAAAACATTGAAATAGGAAATAAAATGCTTTGTTTTTCCTGACATAATCTAGAAATTTGTTTTAAGTTGTACTGCTATATTTGCATTAATAGCATTTTTAAAGTGTGAGTCAATGTCCTACATGAAGAACATCTTTTTAATATCAGAAAGTACAACACTGCTTGCATAATGAAACATACTTTCTACTACTAATGAAACCATCATTTCTTGGTATTCCAAATATTTTTCCTCACTCACTTTGGAACATAATTAGGGAAACACAACAGAGAACAATGCCAACTGTTGCTGCTAAAGTGCAAAGAACTGTAAATGGAACATATTTTTATGGCTGTACCATAACATTTGTTTTGTCACACAATATCCATTATCCATATGCCCGACTTTAGAATAGCTAAGAATTCACTGCGAAATTCAGGATAACTTTCATAGTTATCTGGCAATTCCAAAACACCACCACAAGTATGAGACACTGGCCAGCGTGCCAAACC
This sequence comes from Erpetoichthys calabaricus, assembly GCF_900747795.2. NCBI lineage: Eukaryota > Metazoa > Chordata > Cladistia > Polypteriformes > Polypteridae > Erpetoichthys > Erpetoichthys calabaricus. The sequence goes on from NC_041404.2 coordinate 100,325,480, forward strand.
TTCAAGGTTCACAAAAGTTACATCAATATTTTCTGTGCAAATTATATCTGAGCCTGTACAGAATCGAAGAAATGTGGCCAACTCTGAATCATCTAGTTCCTTGATGAATTTTACCAAATAGTTTGAAACAGTTTTTTGATTTTGGCCCATTTTATTTGGAAAATGGACCATCTTTCGAACTTTCTTGCTGTCAGGTACTGCCTCTTCATAAATTTTATTTCTTGAATCAACTCCTTATGTGCTATCTCCATTATTATCTGCTGTATATTATCAGCTTTGGGTAGCCTTTTGCATGAGTGTTCCTGAAGAACTTCAATGAGCTCAGGTAATTCCACTTCTGTGAAATTAGAAATTGCCATTTGGAGAACCTCGGATTCCAAAGGGGGTACAAATTTCATGAAGCTGTCTAAAAGTGTACTGTTTTTCTCAATGCTTCCAAAAAAAAAACCTGCTGCATGAAAGCTGGGGCAAGCTGTACTGGAAAGTACCTACACTGCTCGTATCCGATCAAGATCACTTTTGCTATAGCTCTCCACTTACTTAATGTAAAATCATGCCTCAGAAATGGCACTCTGAATGTTTTACCAAGTGTGCATTTATTGTAAAATTCCTCCCAAAACTCTGCTAATGCATCACGTATTACTCCACCAAAATCATTTGCTTCTTCCATTTCACCTGAGGGTAGAAGTCTTTTAATCTTCAGAGTGCAGCCATGATCAATTTCTGGATTTTTCTCAAAAGCGTGTACTATATCTTCCATAGCATTTCCATGTCTTACAACATGTTCAAACTCCATGAAACATGTTGTAGACTCAAGAGGTATTGTGTCTGATAAGACATCAGAATCAAAAGAAGGTCCAAAGACAATTATGTTGCTGTCATCACTCAATGTGGTAAATACTGCATCATTAGAAATTTCATGTTCAGTACACTGTTTATCTTCTTTTTGGCACTCTTCCGGTGATTTGGGAATTTCATAGTTTATATAGTTGTAATCCAAACCTTCTTCATTTATTTTTTGATGTTTATTTACATCAAATGTAAAATGATTCGCAGAATTAGAAGCATCTGCAGGAAAATCTAGTAGGGTATGTGAGCAACCAGCTTTGCAAGATTCAGATATCAAGGCATCAGGCACTACAAAGATAGCTTCATTCTGTGAATCTGAGACTAATCCCTCATTAAGATCTCTAGACTTTGAAGGTGAGGATGCCGGAAAGTTGCTCAGTGATTTGTGAATATTAGGAGTTTCCTTCTCTTCTAATAGAGTCTTAGATCTGCAAACTGCTTCACGATTTATGATTTCATTCTTGCAAGTAACCATATAAAAACGAAGCAGTGGGAGTTTTGTTTGGTCATATAATTCTCCAACTGTGTCTTCATCCATTAGAGACTTACGCTCAAAGTTGGTAATATCAAAATCAAATTCCTCAACTGATCCGTGTGATGACTTACCATTAGGAAAGAAAATATTTTTTGCCATATTTAGAATGTCTTCTTTTGTAGCACTATTTAAAACTGATAATTTCCTTGTTCCTCCACCACTTTTTGTACGTACTTGTTTAAGATCACTTGTTTGATTTTCTTTCTGAAGCCACCCAATTTCAATTTTTCGTGCAGACTTTTTAGCATTACTATTTCCATACCGACCCATATGTTTAGTTGGTTGTTTATCCTCTTCATCTGAACAAGGCTCAGGACTTTTCAAAACACCGAGTTTCTTGCGTAAATTCTGTAGTAGCTTTTGTTTTCTAGACATTTCATGCATCTGAAATGTTTGCCTCTTGCAGAAGTCTAAAACTGCTAAACGATCACCATATAGGGGAAAATAAGTGGATAAAGCCTTCTCATCCATGAGTAATAAAACATTCTGATCAATCTGTATTAAAATATAACAGCAATAAAAGAAGTACATTAATAAACAAATTATGACAGTGTCTGGTATATTCTTCAGGATGTCCATTTATTTATAGCACTTTTCATCCAGCAAAACTCTACTGCTGGCCATGACCATTAAAATGGAGTGGAAAGGGTTTACTTTAAACTGCAAGTAAGTAGACTTACCAGTTTTTCCCTAGAATGTATCTAAAGAAAAGACAATCCTCAGACTACTCTACAGTCAGCAATGATGATACACCAGGCTTACCTAGTATACTTTCAGTGCACCTATTTTCCTTATATCAGCAGTTATCACTATTTTACTTTGTTTCTGCTGTCCCTCTAATCAACTTCAATTTGTGCTCCCCTTGAAAGACAGATTTAAAAGTTTCATCTAACAATCAACCTATCATCATCATCAACCACCATTTAAAATATTTATATTATGATCTATATAATTTATTTATGATCTATTTTAGTCTTAAGTTCTATCGGAACTCATAGCTGTATTTTAAGCTCCTGAACCTGGTCTGCACTTTCATTACTTTTTTTACATCTTTGCTGTAATATGGGGTCTAGAACTGCATACAGTTCCAGATGAAACCTGACAAGTGTGCCAAACTAGGGAAGCTGAATCTTTCTGACCAACTCTGTTCAGCAGCTCATGGATACTGAGTAACATAACATCCTTATTACAATTTCTAATCTCTTGTATATCACTGTCTACTTTAGTCCCTCTGTTGTTATTTTTCTTTACTTATCTGGCAATCTACCAAGCTTTGCAGTCATTATCAACTGAAATTAAGGTAACAGCTACATTTTTATTTAAATTAATTATACAATTTTTAAAAAACAGTAAGCTTAATATAACTCCCTGAGGGATTCTTGACCCCACATACTTTTAAAAACCTCAAGTTCCTTTTTGAATTTAAGAAAATTGTGCAAAAGTATGTGTACTATACCCTAAATCTCTATCTTCTGTAATGTGATGATTACCCTCTACTGGATTTTGTTCTCAAAAGATTTTTGAGAGTCTGTCTGTTTCCCAAACCCATTTAGACAGGGCATGGTTGTGAAAAAGCTGAAGCCTATACCACAGCCACTGGGGCTAGTTTAACAGCACCAGTACATCTAAACTGTATGTCTTTTGACTGTGGGAAGAAACTCACATACTCACGGGAAGAACATGCAAGGTGCACACAGAAAGCACCTGAATCCAAGTCACCTTGTTGCCATCACCGCAACACCCTTTTTGGAGAGCAAAGTGGTGAATAAAATACACTGCACTGTTTTGTTGTTACACTATTAAATTCAGTAGTTTAATGTGTAGCTAATTCCCCATGTTAGTATATGCTGACAATGAAATGAATTAATTTCCAATACCTTTCCTTTTTCTAACTTTGGAATGATTTCCTGTAGATTTCTGCTCTTCAAAAAGTCAAAAAACTGGTCATACATTATGTCTTGTAAGGCCATTCTTAACTGGAGACTGAAAATGCTAGAAATAAAATTGATTAATTTTTGTATCAAATCAGTAATTTTTTAATCCTTGGATAATATTTTATTTAAAGCATTATTATTTTAGTTGGTATCAATTTTAGGGTTTGTCATTACCAGGAGCGCATTTCATGTGTAAGTATTGTATTTCAAAATTATAAAAATCAAAAACAACACATTTACAAAACATGTTTGAAAGCTGCAAATTTAACAGGCTGTCTGGTTGGCAATGATATTGATGAAACAGACACAGATATGGTACATAAAGATGGAGACAAGGGTGGACAGTACCTGATGAATGACAGAATTATGAGGTGCTTTGAATGCATGTAGAAGTATGTGAAATATTAAAATAATTAATATTGATGGTTCATTTATTTAATCTATTTAACCATTTTTTAACTTCTGACAGAATTTTATTATTATTCCATTTTTCCTCCGCCAGGTTTGGCTTTTAGAATTCGACATGACTGCTTATTATTTTAAGATGTTCTCACACTTGTAATGCATCTGTTTTCTGAAACAGAAACAGTGCATAATTAAATATAAAGAGTATATGTAAACTTTTCATAACGAGAAAGACAGACGAAAACATTTCACACCTTTCTTTTTTATTTATTAAAACTACAATTGAAAGGTTCATTGGATATGATTTACACAGGATTTTTGTGTAGAATGTTATGGGTAAATTCCAAAATCAGACACTTTGTGACTGCAAAAACTGTAAGAAAATGGTTAATCAATAAATACAATATTTATATGTAATGAAAATACACTGAATAGCAGCTTCTGAAATTTCAATCGTTGTCTATACTTGTTTACATCGCAAATGAACCCAAATCTTCCAACTTGAACATAATCACTTCAAATGTAAAGGAATGTAGTAATGAAATAAACCGTTACATTATATTAAAACACGTGGGTCTTAAAAAAGCAAATAAGGGGAGAGCGATCTTTACTTTAAGTTTGTTTGCTGTGAGATTCTTTTCGACTTTGTTTAGGCAGTACGAATGTTAGTTAAAAGTAAGATTGCAGTAGCAATCCAATCACGTTTTATCCATCCATCCATTATCCAACCCGCTATATCCTAACTACAAGGTCACGGTGGTCTGCTGGATCCAATCCCAGCCAACGCAGGGTGCAAGGCAGGAAACAAACCCCGGGCAGGGCGCCAGCCCAGCGCAGGGCCCAATCACGTTTTATTTTTGCCAAATAAACCCTCGTCAAGTTTAATGAGTTACGTTTTACCTAGTCGGGCTATGGCCCTTGGTACATCCACCTCACCACCGTCATCTCTAATTAGTAGGTGTGCTTGCACTTGGCAATGCACTCTGGTATACTAAATCTAGTATGTATCCGTCCATTTTTGACAACCCAGTCACTTATAATAATGTTTGATGCATTGTCGGGAATTCTTTGAATCAAATCGCGAAATCTCCACACACATTACGGCCAGGCGGTAGTTAAAGATGAGCATGTTGCCGATCCATTTAAACATTATCTTTACTAAAACAATTCAAATGCGTTATCTTTACCACTAGTAGGATGTTAATTAGACACCTTTCACTCGAACCGTTGTTTTAACCGAGCTGTATGTCATCATTAAAACGAAACTTATGGATATACTTATATTGTATCTTTATCAACCTATATTATCATTGAAATATATGATTTAGATTTAATTTTTGTTTTGAGTTCTATATTACCTCTGCCTTGCAGATGCCTGCGTTGTGAACTAGAGCTTTGTCCTCAGAAGACGGATGTGCGAGTACACGAGTCGGCAATGTGCAGACACTACTGCAAGCCTTCTGCAATGGCTTCTTTTGCGAAATAACGCAATCGGTATTGCAAAATAATGCAATACGTTTGAGATATAACAAAATTATCATTGCGAAATAACGCAATTCTTTTGCGATATAACGCAATTATTATTGCGATATAACGCAATTCTTTTGTGAAATAACGCAATTTTTTTTTTTTTTGAGTGGCGGGAATAAGCTTCAGTAGGAAACACACACAGGAAAAAAAGAATGTTCTTTACAGTTTCAATTATTTCTATAACTAGGGGGTTCTGCCCCCTGCTCGTTTCGCTCGCCAACCCCCGTGTTTGGTTTTCCACATACACACTTTTAAGTTTTTTTGTTTTTTTTTAATTGTTGCTATTTGATTAGTTTGACTTTTATTTCAGAACTTCTGTAAAAACAATATTTCGAGTCCCAATATGCTGAATCTTTTAAATGAGGTCAGTGAGACATGTGTTTAATGACTTTGTTCCTAATCCAGTATAGGTTTCTCTGTTTGGAATTTTAGCACAGACAAAATGATCTACATCATCAGCAGTTAATAATTTTTTTTGCAAAGTAACCAATAAATACATGTGAGGTAAACCCAATTTTTGAAATTCTCTGACTTAAACTTCAAAGCCTTACAATATTTACATACTTCTGAAATATCACCGATGTCCATATATTTGATCTCTATTTGCCTTTTCGTTATTTCTCTGAGTAATAATTTCCCTTTTTTTGCGCTAATGCGATGAAAACGACACTGTTGTTTCTTCAGCTTTCATATTCTGTATTTTGTTCTGCATGTTGTCATACACATGTGCATGGGAAACGGCTGAAGGGCCTAAACACTAGTAATTCTACGCCAGGCCAGGGTGCAGTGGAGTGTACTGACTATCTCTCTCAGTCCCTTGCAGACCTTTCCTGGGAAATCCCGCCTGTTGCCAGCCCCAAGGATGACGTCACTTCCGGGAACGAGGACGCCACTCCCAGTTCCTGCACCTATGACGTCATTTCCCTTCCAGGCCTTTAAAACTGCCATCTTGCCTCAGTATAGGCAGTTCTGTTCTGGACTCTGACCTATGCACATTGTGCTACAAAAAAGCAATTTTGCAGCCGAGAATATATTATATGGATGGCTGCCTCAACTCTTTATGATGTCACCGACTCATTCTTCTTACAGTGGCATAGTCAGTAGGGATGAGCGTCCCAGCTCCATTCTAGTGGCCCACAAGCAGACCCGGGTGGCTGCCCTCTCGTGGCCCAGGGGAGGTATCGTCCATCTCGGGGACCATCCAGGCCAGCTGTCTGGGACAATGTGTATCGTGCCTACTTTTTTTTTTTTTAAGTCTTTTGAATTCCAGTTTTCATTATCTCTAATCTGCTCTGCTTGTGTTTGGCCCCCTTGCTTTTTAACCTCATTATGATGTTTTGCTTTGTTTTCTACTCTGTCTTTTATTTCTGACCTCACTTTGTCCTGCTTTTTTTTCAATGACACTTGGTCCGTGGTGATTATTTTCCCTTTTTCGAGTAATAATTTCCGTTTGTTTGCACTACTGCGACCTTTACTTTCTTTTTTTTATACTTTCCAATTTTTCTACTTTTATATTCTTTAACGAATTTCACTGCTTTCATAATCTCTAACCTGCTCTGCATGTGTATAGCGCCAACATTTGTGAATGTCTTTATGAAGTTTTACTTTGTCTTTTACTCTCTGTCTTTTAATTCTGAGCCTGATTGGACATGCTTTTTTCAATTCCAATTGTTCCAGGCTGATAATTACTTTCCTTATTTTCTGAATTTGCACCTAGATTATTCTTTTTCTTTTTTGCTCTTTTTTCTCTCCAATGCTTTTGAGTCTCTTTTCTCCGTGCTGCTTTCTTCTTCTCTTAGTCGTCAACATTTCATTTATAACGTATTGTCCTTATATGCTTTATATGCGCTGAGACCCTAGATCTATGTGTGTTCAAATCCTTTAGACGACTGAGTGTTTTGCTGCCCGTTGTCTTATTTGATATTGGTTATCCATAGCAGTAGAGTGTTGTACCGTGTTAGCCATAGATTGATACAAGAGAAAGTAGGGTGAAATGACACCTTGCCTGATGAAGGGGCCTTAGCTGCCTCAAAAGCTTGCATTTGTAATCTATTTAGTTAGCCAATACAAGGTGTAATTTCACCCTACTTTCTCCTGTATTGTTACTGGTTGTAAGTAGGGCGTGTCTTGCAAGAATCTCATGTTCTACGTCATTGCGAGATGCTCCATAGCCATTCTCTTTCATCTCGCGGGTCTTTTAAGTGTCTTCTGTGATCTGTAGAAGAAGAATGTTTTCCTCAGCACCATGTATTTTGTGTGTTTAGTAAATTAGAATTTTTATAATAACTATTTTTCCAACTTGCCAGTGAGAGACGCTTCGGCTTATGAACTAACAAAAATATGTTATTCCAGGGTTCAGGAGAAATAGTGTCCACATGAATAAAATCTAAGCTGTTTCTTGTTTTCCCTTTCTCAGAGTGAATGTTTCAGGGACAAGGTCACAAGGCTGCAGAAAGTACATGTAGTTTATGCAAAGGCGTCTTTCCTGTGCTTAGCTTCCAAAACACAGATAATGCTTAGCTCAACAGACATATTGTTTAACTTTACTGTTTTGATAAGGATGTTCTTTCTGTCTTATTAATCATGAGATGCTGAAGTATAAAAAACCCCTCCTGGCTTTTGATCGGGGTTCAATTGAGCTTTGCGGCAACAAGTTATGCTCTTTTGAATCTCTACTTACTGCGACTCCGAATGAATAAATAAAGAGAATTGAGAAGATATTATCTGTCTGCTTTTCAGTGTGCCTTTTTCGTCCACAGTTTTTGGCGCCCAACGTGGGGCAGGAGACGGGCAGACGACTCCCTGGGCGGGTTCGTCCAAGTGGACCGATTTCCGCAGATCGAGGACCAGCTCCGGTAAAAGTTAGGACTGGCCTACCTTGGGCGTTTTCCTGCGTGGGGAGTCGCTGACCTCCTCCTGACCGAAATGAAAAGCAACTGGATGGGATTTTTCCAGGCAGGCAGAAGGAGTCGCGGTGAGTAGATTCGGGGGATTCCCGTTGGTTTGACTGGTGTGCTGGGAGAAATAGAAGTATACAGGGTAAAGAAAAAAGAAGAAAAAAAAAAGCATGCTGAAAGAATAGAGAATCATACCGTATCGACATAGAAGGGTTTTAGGGATTCATAGAGAGTGACGGCACAGTGTGAATGTTAATAAGTCACCCCTTAGGATTTTGAGTAGAAAGGACTGAGTGGCACGTTCCTATATTAAGAGGAATAGGGGTGAAAGGGGCGGTTAGAGTACGTGTGAAATTTTGGAAGAGAGGAGGCTGTGTTTTCCACTTGTCGACTGGTTGATTTTCCGGGGACGACAAGTGGGACGAGAAATAATCGGGGATTGAGTTGCTCTCTGTTGAAGGCCTGCCGCTTACTATGGGAAATAAATAGCAAGCCAGTCAAACAGGTCCCCCAGGGTCCTCAAAACCTAATGTTAGAAGGATTATTTTCAGAGAATCACCAGGCTCCTAGTACACCGTCGGGATTGAAAGACGGGTCCCCTAAACAGTTAATAGAGAAGCAGACTGGGTTGGATTTTAAAAGGCATGTAAGAAGTGGAATAAGCAGAGGCGTAACAACCTGCTGGCTGCTGAAGTCAAAACACGAAAAAGACAAGGAAGAATTATTGCTAGCGTTGCAGAAAATGAAGATAGAGACAGCGCCCAAGCCTGAAAGTAAAAGAAAGCAGACCGAAAAGAAAGACCCCCTATACCCTGTAATCTGTCCACCCCCTTCTTACCAAAACTCCCCCGCTTCCACCTCATGCACCCTCTCCTCCAACTGCACCCCTGTTAACAGACGAACTGTCTGGAGCAGGATTTTACGATGAACAATATCTTTATGACCCGTCCTCACATATTGACCCTGAGGAAGATAATTCAGATCATTCACAAGGTGCTACTGGGTTGCAATGGCAGAAATTAAAAGAGTCATCTGTCTCCCAGCGCACGAGCAGTCGGTGGACTGCAATTTGTGGAGCTGTTACAGCAGCTGGATAACATGTATAAAACAAATGCTGCAGAGTGGACACAGGTGCTCCGTCGACAGCTGAGCACCACATGGGCAACTGTAAATCAAGGTGATCATAACAGTGTCCCTTGGCGTTGGAATGAAGGTCCTTTCCTCGCCCAGTGAGAGCCTTTGAAAGGAGCTCTGGCAGAAAAAATATAAAAAAGGGCACAAACTGGTCACTAATTTCAGCCGGCTCACCGATTGCAAGATCTGATGGCTAATCACTCTGGGCTAGACAATACAAACGATAGAACTCGTGCTGCAGTGCCTCCTTTCATCTCAAGACTGAGAAGTGACATTCAAAGCAAAGTCTGCACGTCCAGGAAAAAGGCTGGAAGACCGCAACGTTCGAGGAAGTCAAGCGTCATGCAGAGCATGCTGACAGACAGACTAAATTAAAAGAGTCAGAGACACAGACCAAACTTTTGGCTGCACAAATAAATTACTATACTGGAAGAACTGACCTGGCTAGGGGGAGAGGACGCGAAAAATTCTTTGGAGGTCGAGGGCGAGGGCACGGAAGAGGACGCGGGTTCCATTTATCAAACCCTAATAATCCTTTTGCTCAGATGCCTAACCCTTCGGAGCAGACGCCAGCGTCATATGCCTGTTACGGCTGCGGTGAACTTGGACATTTCAGACGCAACTGCCCACACAAGCGCCTCCGTCACCCCCTCTCCCTGAGCCTAATGACATTCCTTGGTCCTAAGAATTATCAGGGACCCCAGACACTTTTTCCAGTTTCCTTTGCTTACTCGTCATGCTGAAACTGATCTTTTATTGACTTTAATGGCAAAGAAACTGCCTTTGAAATGGACACAGGAGCCACGCGCTGAAGGAGTTTCCTGCTTCGACAGATACAGTAAAAGTGCTTATTGCCTCGGGACAGCCTCATATTTTGCTGGTCTAAAACCTCTGCAATTACAGCTCAGCACTAACAGTTTCATTATTGACTCGTTGCTTTCTGTTAAATCATTTGTGCCCTGAGAAACTGCTGGGATGGGCACTTATGACTTAATTGTCAGTCTCAATTTTCTTTAACTGAACAAGGATTTTTGCTGCTCCATTCCTAAGCTCCTGTGCCACACTTCACACCCCAAGCCCTCTTTTACAGCCTGTACCCTGAACATCTCCCTGCACACCTTCCTCTTGAAAGCCCTTCATTCTTTCCCCTCATGCCTATTTTCCTCACTTACAAGTCCCGGACACCTGCCTTGTACTGCCCAGTAGTTCCCTACTGAAGTGGACACACCTTGGTTAGAATCTTTTCTTTCCTCCAGCACATGCCCTGAAACTTTGCACATTCCATGTATTTTTGTTGTCTACTAAAGCAGTTGCTTCAGTGCACCTTACATATTCACAAAGCATTTTCTATTTAGGAGATTCGGTTCCCCATGTTTCCTTAGCACTGTGGTCCCAAGGGAAAATTGATTATGGAAGGATAGCACACTGTGAGCCACTGGTGATTTTCTCAAAATCTTCCTTCCGCCCGTACCGTGTCCAGGATCCTCTGTCTCCAGAGGCAGAGGCTGGCATCGCCGCCGTACATTCTGATCTCGTGAGGCGAGGAGCGATTATTCCAATTACATACTCTCCAGTCAACTCCCCCATTTTACCTGAAAAAAGGCTGACGGGTCCTGGCGTTTTGTTCAAGACCTACGACAAGTTAACTCTGCGGTTTTTCCTAGAACACCTATTGTTCCTAATCCTTCCACTATTCTTTCCACGATACCCCCGTCCGCCCGGTACTTCTCTGTTATTGACTTTGCTAACGCTTTCTTTTCCATTCCCGTGCACCCTGATTCTCAATTCTGGTTTGCTTTTTCCTTTCAAAACCGCCGATGGACCTGGACCGTCATGCCTCAGGGATATACTGAAGCCCCTTGTGTTTATGGTTTTGGCCGGAAAAAGATAATAAATTGATACAGTATGTAGATAAGAAAAAAGAAAAGAAAAATAAATAAACAACAAGTGCACATGACACTCAGAAAATTGCTATTCTTTTTAGGTAAAAATGGCCATAAAAAAGTGTCGAAAAAAAAAAAAAACTGCAGTTACTTCAAGCTATCGTTAAATATTTAAGTCATGACATTTCTTGCGATACAAGAGCTCTCTCTAGCGGCCGTTTAACCATCATTCAAAACCTTCCAAGACCGGTCACAAAACAACAGGTTAAGTCAGCATATTTCTCTGTGGCTGCATAGCTTTTGATGGGAATGTTTTCTTGTTGTGGAGTTGTGCTGTGTGTTTCCCGAGATGGATTATCTTTGTTTGCAGCTGGCACTTGGGTCGCCATGGAAATTAGTGTTTCCTTGTTGTCGCTGACCCGGTTCCGCCTCTGACTTTTCCATGATCTGGAGGCTAGCATGTATGGCACCACGGTAAGATGAATTCCTAATTTAAAAGTAGTACCAGCTTGCAGCCTGAGAAGTTGTTTGATTGTAAGTTTTTCAGGAGGAGCACAGCCTTTACAAAATCTAGCTAACACTGCGATTTGGCTGCATACAGTGATATAGCAGGCTGACAAGGCTCTATGTGATTAAAAAAAAAAAAAATAAATAATGCATTACTCTCACTGACTATATTCTCGTCCATTCACTCTGTTCGTGGACGAAAAGGGGGGATTAATGAATGCAGTTTTAACGCAATCACATACAGACAAACAAAGTGCCCCTAACAGTAAAGGTACCTCACGCCGCTCATTCTATTTTAGTACAGGCTAAAACCTCACATCTCACAACTGCAAGAGCAATACACTATCAAAATGTACTCTTTACTTTGTCCAATGTCACTGTTGAAAGATGCTCTACCTTAAATCCAGCCACTCTTCTTCCAACTGAAGAAGACGGAGAGCCACATGACTGTCATGATGAAATAGCTAAAGTTGTAAAGCCTAGACCAGACCTACACAAAACACCGTTAGATATTGGAGAATTAATTTTTGTGGACGGATGTTCTTTGCGATTGGAAAATGGAACACCCTCGACCAGCTATGCAGTAGTGAAAGGTGGCCACCTGCTGGAAGCAAACCGAATTTCATCAAATTTAAGCGTGCAGGCAGCTGAATTGATAGCTATCACCCGAGCATGTCAGTTGTCCGAAGGGAAAATTATAACAATTTATACGGATTCCAGATATGCTTTTGGAGTCTGCCATGATCATGGAGCCTTATGGAAATTAAGAGGATTTAAGACCAGCGCTGGCAAACCGATCCAACATCAAAAACTGATTGAATCCCTCTTAGAAGCTATAACTAAACCATCAAAGTTAGCGATCGTTAAATGTCAAGCTCACATAGGAAAACAAGATCCTGTCAGCAAAGGAAACGAATTAGCTGATCACTTTGCTAAACAGGCTGCATATAATAACACACCAATTTCTTTATTCCAACAGAGAAATAACCAGGACCCTGATAATCAACTTGTTTCTTTACAGAGTGCAGCCACGGACAGAGAAAAAAGAAAATGGTCCAAAGAATGGTCCCTCTCTTATGGAGTCTGGACCCATAGGCAAACTAACAAACCTTTCCTCCCAAAGGCTTCTCTGTATATGCAGAGCAGTTCTGCAGATGCTGTGCATTATGTCAAAAGTTTAATGTAGGGAAAGGCACCCAGGTAAGTCCCGCCGTTACACCTAATCCAATGCGTCCGTTTGAACACCTCCAAATGGATTTCATTGAACTAACTCCGTCTAAAGGTTACCATTATTGTCTAGTAATTGTTGATGTGTTCTCCCAATGGGTAGAATTTTTTTCCTTCTAAACACGCTGATGCTAAAATTGTAGCCAAAGCTTTAATCAAAGAAATTATTCCTAGGTGGGGCATACCACAGAAATTACAAACTGATAATGGCACTCATTTTGTGAATTCCATTATAAATGAAGTAACCACCTGGCTCCAGATAAATGTGCATCATTATTGCAAATACCACCCCCAGAGTGGAGGCATTGTGGAACGGTGCAATGGCACCCTAAAATCTAAATTAGCCAAAATCTGTGAGCAGACAAATTTATCCTGGCCGGACACTTTGCCTCTGGCCTTAATAAGATTGAGGGCAAGAACACACCGGCAATTAGGACTGTCGCCGTTTGAAATTCTGACCGGACGACCCATGCCTGTGGGCATGGTTATAGGAAATGTTAACCTGCATACTGTGGACAATGATCTTCTCTCTTGTCTTACAGGTCTCCGAGCTTCTCTGAAAGAAGTCCACGAGCAGGTTAACCAGGCCTGGAGGACTAATCTTCCATCTAAAGACACGCCGATTCCCTTAGGCACTTGGATCCTCGTCCGTGACACTCGGAGGAAACATTGGCATCAGCCGAGGTGGAAAGGACCGTTCCAAGTTCTTCTGTCCACACCACATGCAGTGAAAATGGAAGGATTGCCCGCCTGGATTCACACCTCACATTGCAAGAGATGGCACCCTTGATTGCTGTGCTACTATGCTTTCTTTTCCCTTGTCTATTGCCCTGGTCACCTTGACTTTCCAGTTAGGAATCACCACATCAGTGCAGGTTGATTTCTGCTCTATTATCAACTGTGGGACTGGTCGACAAGCCCAGTGGACCTGGTCTGACAAATACGTGTGTATGACTGTTACAAAATATTATTGGGGAAGTAACTGTGACACCTGGCAATGGGTTTTTGCTAATACTGGACCTGAGGACTGGGGTTATCAACCTTTTGAGGCCCAAAAATACGGTTTGAAAAATCGATTTTCTATCATAAAAGGACATGCTTCTCATAAATGTGTTGACAACCATTGTAACCCCTTGATCATCATTTTGAAGAACTCCTCTTTACATGACTCAGGAACCTATATATTAGGGTCATATGTATCTGGAACAGACCCTTTAGGGAGATTTCTAATTAAGATTGACAATCCTGTTACTAACACCTCTCATTCTCCTGCACACACACCTGTCTCCCCAACTTCTGGTTCAGACTTTTCTTCTGTTAAGATTATGAATATTTCCACCCTCTCATCCACTTTTTCAATTGAAACTGGCTATGGCGATCAGAATCGTTTGTTACAGTGGGTATTATATTCGGCTAAGCAAGTAAATCAATCTGATTGCTACGCCTGTGCTACGGCCAGGCCACATTTGGCTACTGTCCCTTTCCCTCTTTCTAATATTTCTGACCCTGTTGGTCTTCCTTGTCTCCTTGCCCTTTTTACCTCTCCATCCACACCAAAAGACTCTAACTGCATTACACTTTCTCTCCTCTTTCCCCCCCCACTCCTCATATGACTCCCCCGATGTTCCAGTCTCATGAAGGCAATTATACCTGCTTCTCTAGTAATTATAGTTCCCCCTTCCGAGGTACTAATGTTGGTCATATCCCTTCTTCCTTCTGTTCCCAGACTTTCCAGGTTAACTCCACCTCATTTAATTCTACATTATCACTTTTCCTGTTGACACAGTCCACTCCGCGTGCTGATATTTGGTGGATGTGCAGTACATTAAAATTACTTGATATTCTTCCCCCTGTTTGGACTGGCACATGCGCATTAACCCAACTTGTTATGCCTTTCCGCCTCCTCCCTTTGAATTCTCCTCGCGTGTTGTCCAGCTCTGGCCGACGTCGTCAACCCCGCTCTGCTGACCCCTCCACATTCTCTCTTCACGGCCCTGGCATTTACTTTGATTCCATTGGAGTCCCTGATAAATTTAAAGCGCGAGATCAAGTTGCTGCCGGATTTGAGTCTATTTTCCCCCAAGTTACAATAAATAAAAATGTAGATTGGATTAATTATTTATATTACAACCAACAGCGTTTCCTGAATTTTACTAAAGAGGCTGTTGAAGGGATACATGAACAGCTTGATAGAACATCCCTTATGACTTGGCAAAATCGATTAGCATTAGATATGCTCCTTGCTGAAAAGGGGGGTGTATGTGCTATGTTTGGTGATGCGTGCTGCACTTACATCCCTAATAATACGGCTCCCGATGTATCAATCACCCATGCTTTGCCAGGTTTAACTGCCCTTTCAAATGAATTAGCTACCACATCTGGCATTTCTAGCCCCTGGGGCTGATGGCTCAGGTCAGTTTTTATTTCACTGGCCGTTGCTTTTATCATTCTGTTACTTGTGGCCTGCTGTGTAGTCCCCCTAATTATATATCTTGTGTCCCAGTATTTCACTGCCTCCGTGGCCAAGGCTTATATGTTACACGAAGAATGCATGCTTCCCATTTCTTCCTCCTTTTCTTCCACTCCTTTCCCTTCTCCTACTTTTTCCCGCATTACTCCTATGTCACCCATATTTTTGTTGGTTCAAAAAGGGGGGAATGTAGAAGAAGAATGTTCTCCTCAGCACCATGTATTTTGTGTGTTTAGTAAATTAGAATTTTTATAATAACTATTTTTCCAACTTGCCAGTGAGAGATGCTTTGGCTTATGAACTAACAAAAATATGTTATTCCAGGGTTCAGGAGAAATAGTGTCCACATGAATAAAATCTAAGCTGTTTCTTGTTTTCCCTTTCTCAGAGTGAATGTTTCAGGGACAAGGTCACAAGGCTGCAGAAAGTACGTGTAGTTTATGCAAAGGCGTCTTTCCTGTGCTTAGCTTCCAAAACACAGATAATGCTTAGCTCAACAGACATATTGTTTAACTTTACTGTTTTGATAAGGATGTTCTTTCTGTCTTATTAATCATGAGATGCTGAAGTATAAAAAACCCCTCCTGGCTTTTGATCGGGGTTCAATTGAGCTTTGCGGCAACAAGTTATGCTCTTTTGAATCTTTACTTACTGCGACTCCGAATGAATAAATAAAGAGAATTGAGAAGATATTATCTGTCTGCTTTTCAGTGTGCCTTTTTCGTCCACAGATCTTAACATGAAGATCACATCTCGTCTCCCGTCTTTCTCTCCCAGGATTTTTTTTTATAATAGAGAAATAGTTCAATACTCATGTTTTAATGGGAGTCAGTGTATTTGGTGGGGGAGAGGGGGAAATGATATGTTTGCAATATGTACATGTATGTGTTTATTTTTCCATAAAGTGTTGGGATTTAGAGAGAAAGTTTTGGCAGGAATGGAGATTCTGGAATAAACACCACTCTGAGCCAAACTGCACCTTCCTGCTTTCTTATTATATACAACCGTTGACCCTTCTGTCTCTTTTTCCACCAACAGCTCTGAGGAGATGCCCACTGAGGGCAAGTGATCCAAGCCCTTCCTGTCCACAAGCTATACAAGCAAGGTACTCCTGGAAGGAGATGAACCACATGCCATGGAGTTCTTACCCTGAAGCCTGACTGCTCCCCAGAGCCTATAAACTGAAATTTAAGGCTACATCTTGCTTTTGTTTTCTTATTGGACCATCGTGCACTTATTAATTTGAGCAATTGTATTATTTTGAGTTTTAGCCCTTAGCTAAACTGACTAGCCTAATATAATCATAAAATTCAAAGAAATCATAGCACGAGTCTCTCTCTAAACATCTACCTATGATTCCAGTTTATCATATCCTCTGTAGTACATACAAATAACGCAATATCACCATCTGATATATGAATGGCATCAGTTTTTCCAGCTATGAAGAACTTTTTTCAGTGTGCCAGGAGCAGAAGCAAATATGAAGAGTGTAATTATGTTATTGATAAGTGTTATCGATGGTGGTGGTGAAAGGACGACACTTGTGGAGTTTCAATGTTTTTTTAATGTATACAATGTTTTTTAATGTAAACCTACTTAAAAGATGCTTATACTTTGAATTAAATTAATCTTTAGCAATGCATTCAATGTCTACAGTTGTTAGCTATTTAGGTTGTGTTAAATTGATAGAAGTGTTTTCTTCGTTATGTGAAAATGTTTGCGTGTATATATTAATGCATAGTCTATGGGAAATTCTATCATATTCCCCACAAGCTAAACTGAAATGGAATATTCTGACTATTTCTTGCCCTCTGACTACAGATTAGTCCTCCTTGTAGTTGGCATAGAAGGCGAAAAGTTTCAAACTGTATCCCGTAATGTATTTTATTGACCATACTGAATGTGCCGTACATATCAAACGTACTGAATGTAATAAGTAAAGCATATGTAAGTTTGTCATAGAAACATAACACAACCTTAAAGAGCAGAAAGTAGCTGAAGTTTAATAAGAAAAAGCTAAGTGTGTAGAAGAAATATTTTTTCCTTTTTTGTGTTTTATCCTGCTTGTGTAATAACTTTTTCTTTATTTTTCTGTGTCTACTGTTTTGCTTTGAATTTTCACTAAACCTTTTTAAAATGAACTTTATTGAACTGAGAAATTTCTTTTGTTACGCGTTAGATTCAGTAGCAGCTCGATTTTATTGAAACTGGATAAGACACAGCTACAGTTGCAGCTCATCATCTAATGTTACTTTTCCACATCTATTTCTCCAACACTATGCCAGATTGAGGATTATTATTATAACTATTATTATCCATCCATCCATTTTCCAACCCGCTGAATCCGAACACAGGGTCACGGGGGTCTGCTGGAGCCAATCCCAGCCAACACAGGGAACAAGGCAGGAAACAATCCTGGGCAGGGTGCCAACCCACCGCAGGACACACACAAACACACCCACACACCAAGCACACACTAGGGCCAATTTAGAATCGCCAATCTACCTAACCTGCATGTCTTTGGACTGTGGGAGGAAACTGGAGCGCCCGGAGGAAACCCACGCAGACACGGGGAGAACATGCAAACTCCACGCAGGGAGGACCCGGGAATCGAACCCAGGTCCCCAGATCTCCCAACTGCGAGGCAGCAGCGCTACCCACTGCGCCACCGTGCCGCCCCACTATTATTATTATTATTATAATTGTTATTATTATCATAATTGTCACTAGTGTTGTTGCTGGATTTTTGTCTATGTTGTAGCCTATAATTTTTGCCGACCAATGTTTATGATCGGTCAGTGCTCATGCACATTGCATTGTATATATAAGGATTATGCTATTTTGTAAAATTTAGTTAAGTTCTGGAATCTATTTAAGATGTCAGTCACAATGTGTGCTAAATGTCTCTTAGGTTTGCATGTATGAGTTAAGTTAAAAGGGTAAAATATCCTTTAGCTTGCAGGACAGTAAATATTTAGAGTAGCATATAAGAGAAGAGATACTGTACGGCCAAGTTTAATTTTGCATTCAGTTCCATATTATGCATTTGTGTTGTTTTTAATGCCAGTTTTATTTTTTATTATTTTAAATGTAATTTTTTTCATTGTTTCACATTTTTCCAAAAAATATATATTATTTATGCATTTATTTTTGCCCCAAGTTCAGATAATGCACTATATTGTGAATCCTGTAGTAGTAGTAATCTTGATGGTTATGGTGTGTTTTTCATTTTTCTTTCTTCATGAAATGCTGTTAAAGAACTGAATTTTTTTCCAGCATAAAACAGTCTGTTCGCCAAATTTGATGAAGATAAAACTAATTTTTTGAAAAGTTTCAGTTTTTGATTCTCCTTTTAAGATAAAAAATAATATCTGCTTTCAAATAAAGAACATCCAGTTAAATAGAACTTTTTAAAATGAATTCCATAAATGAAAAATTTTGAAAAGACTTTCCTTAAGTACATTGGCATATATTTGCTACATGCTGTAATAAGGCAAAGGCAAAACAGATCTTGGAAGATACAGACTTTTAGACAGAGGTATGCATCATATATCATCATGTCATCATGAGAGGGCATTACAGATGGGCAATGTGATGATTGGACAATACATAAAACCAGAAGGACAGGCAATGTGTAAGGGTGCACAAGCATGATGATAAGATAATTAATCGTGCCCAATCAAGGGAGCCTTGGGGAATATTCCATGAAGCAAGCACGGAGTAGAATGGTGTTGAAAATTTGAGAGATCCCACAGATAATGACAGATTTTATTAATGTATGGTCTTCTGGTCTGTTCTCAAATATTGGAGCATACACTACAATATTTTGTACACAACAAACATTATACATTAACAGACTTAAACCCAAGATTTGGGGAGTCTCAACTCTCTGAATGTGGAATCTAAAATTCCTGTAAAGAAAAACGTGACATCAAAAGAAATATGAACGGCTCAGACAAGTTCAATGCTTTGTGATAGTGTTTATATTATTTTTTGTGCCGCAGAATCAAAAACAAAATTGAAAAAATGTATATAAAACAATGGCTGGGAAGAGAAGATCTGAGGCACATTTCCCATTAACCATGGGTCTTTCACAAGTGATGTCAACATATATTGCAGATAGCAGTAGTTCTCATGTTCACCCCTGGGACCCCTGTGGCTGCAATACTTATTTCAACCAGTTTCACAATCAGTTAAACTATTTTACTGCTAAATGATCTCATTGTCTAATTAGATGACCTTTATTGTTCTCTATTTTGCATTCAGAAAAGTGCAGAAGTGTTAAAGTTACATTTATTGTATAAGGAATTACAAAATATTTGTTTTTTTGCCACATCTCTATATGTTTAACTCTGTTTTGTAATTTTAATTTTAATTCAGTTATGGTTTTGGTGTTTGCTTTCTTAATTGAATTCAAATACTGACAATTAATGATGAGTTGAAACGACACTACAGTAATCCCTCGCTATATCGCGCTTCGCCTTTCACGGCTTCACTCCATCGCGGATTTTATATGTAAGCATATTTAAATATATATCGCGGATTTTTTGCTGGTTCGCGGATTTCTGCATACAATGGGTCTTTTAATTTCTGGTACACGCTTCCTCAGTTGGTTTGCCCAGTTGATTTCATACAAGGGACGCTATTGGCAGATGGCTGAGAAGCTACCCAACTTACTTTTCTCTCTCTCTTGCGCTGACTTTCTCTGATCCTGACGTAGGGGGATTGAGCAGGGGGGCTGTTTGCACACCTAGACGATACGGACGCTCGTCTAAAAATGCTGAAAGATTATCTTCACGTTGCTACCTTCTGTGCAGCTGCTTCCTGAAGCGACATGCTGCACGGTGCTTCGCATACTTAAAAGCTCGAAGGGCACGTATTGATTTTTGATTGAAAAACAAACTCTGTCTCTCTCTATCTCTCTCTCTCTTTCTCTGCTCCTGACGGAGGGGGTGTGAGCTGCCGCCTTCAACAGCTTTGTGCCGCAGTGCTTCGCATACTTAAAAGCCAAACAGCCCTATTGATTTGTTTGCTTTTCTCTATCTCTCTGACATGCTCTGCTCCAGATGCGCACTCCTTTGAAGAGGAAGATATGTTTGCATTCTTTTAATTGTGAGACGGAACTGTCATCTCTGTCTTGGCATGGAGCACAGTTTAAACTTTTGAAAAAGAGACAAATGTTTTCTTGCAGTGTTTGAATAACGTTCCTGTCTCTCTACAACCTCCTGTGTTTCTGCGCAAATCTGTGACCCAAGCATGACAATAAAAAATAACCATATAAACATATGGTTTCTACTTCGCGGATTTTCTTATTTCGCGGGTGGCTCTGGAACGCAACCCCCACGATGGAGGAGGGATTACTGTATTACAAATCACACAGAATTTTAAATACAGCTATTTAAGTGTTTCCAACTTGTGTGCTTTTTAGTAAATGATAAATAACCTGAACTTTAAAAACAACAAAACATTAGAAAAAAAGAATAATCATTACCTATCTTTACAAAACAAAAGTCTTGCTTCATTTAGTAAAAATATACCATATTTGATACAGTATGTTCTAAAAGAACCCTTGAAAAGCACATTAGAAATAGAAATTCCCCACCTCACTTAAATTAAGCTTAGGAAAATTACTGTCAAATCATTCTAACCATACACAATCAGTAGATCAACAGGAAAAGAAAATATTTTTTTCTGTGTAGTTGGTTTGTTCAATCTGAGCACATTCTGATCTTTAGTATTTATATTTTCAAACTCATACTCTTAAAGTATCATTATTTTGCAATGTCATAGTTGGCAATGTCATAATTCAGGTTTGCTATGTTTTTAAATTAAAAATACTTTATTTCTTAAGATTCAGCACCTTGTCTCAATTGATGACATAGAGGAAAAGAGTCTGAAAAATTATGAAGAAGTGCTTCATCTGTGGATACATTAACTTGTAATGAGGTGAACTGAATTAATAGCAAAAATTTAAAACAATAGTATTTTTATTATGCTGTGTATGTTACAAAAAACAGGTGTTTTTTTAATACAACTGATACAGAGAACCAATGTTTGTGTAATCTGTTCAAGTGTACCAAATGTTTTAGAATCATCTCTTTTACGCATGCCTTTCTAAGAGGAAAAATATTAATTCTAATTCGTAAGCCATTCAACATTTATCTTGCAATTATCAAGAATGATTCCCATTGCTCACACTTTGCTTGCAACCACCCATATACATCTGCCTTACAGCGAATTCAAAAAGGGTATCGCTGCAGACCGGAGACATTATGGGTGGATCTAGAGGAGGGATAACTGTCAATCAAATTCAAATTCAACAAATCATATTGTGCTAAGGGGCGGCACGGTGGCGTAGTGGGTAGCGCTGCTGCCTCGCAGTTGGGAGACCTGGGGACCCGGGTTCACTTCCCGGGTCCTCCCTGCGTGGAGTTTGCATGTTCTCCCCGTGTCTGCGTGGGTTTCCTCCGGGCGCTCCGGTTTCCTCCCACAGTCCAAAGACATGCAGGTTAGGTGGATTGGCGATTCTAAATTGGCCCTAGTGTGTGCTTGGTGTGTGGGTGTGTTTGTGTGTGTCCTGCGGTGGGTTGGCACCCTGCCCGGGATTGGTTCCCTGCCTTGTGCCCTGTGTTGGCTGGGATTGGCTCCAGCAGACCCCCGTGACCCTGTGTTCGGATTCAGCGGGTTGGAAAATGGATGGATGGATGGATATTGTGCTAATTCAGAACTTCAACGAATGAGATTGTAGTTACTGTATGACAAGCAAAAACTCACCTGTCAAATTATCAACGTCTGAAATTGTCTATCAAGTGTAACATCAACTAATCGTGTCACAGTTTGTAATCCCTACCTCTTTGAGGTTCTGCCTTATAGAGTTTCCTTTTAAATAACCTGCCATTGTACCAAGCGACGAAACTCCATTAAACAAAAGAAGAAAACAAATATAGAAGCTGCAGCAATGAAATTCCATTATACAAAAGAAGTAGCAAGAAAACTAATTGCTCGTTATTTTTGACAATGGAAGTACTGTAAGTGTGCTTCGAAATGAAAACATTTGAAATTTGCATTTGCACAGTTTTCTTCGTATTTTTTAATAACTTTTTGTTGCATGGTTATGTTTATACCGTGAACCTTTACGTTTGTAGTAATAATCATTTTCACCTTAATAATTGATACATATTCAGTGCTTGAAGTGGACCGGCACTCAACAGTACTGGCAACTCTTCAAATTCCACAAGGCAAGTTTCACAAGAACTCCTTGACTGTGCATGGAAGACAAAAAATACTTTTACAAGCATCTTGGAAACGCTTGATTACTTATTCTGTCGTGAACCAGGCTTTTGACAAAGTTCAGATTGACTACAGTGGTGCACGATATTACCTTTATTTCTTCCTTATGTTGGAGTTCTTGGAGCAATGTGTATAAATTGTAATACCAAGTAATCTGCCATGTTTTGGTACCGTTAATTTTAATAAAATTTCATGGTAGTTTTGTGCAGATTATGCATTTCTAAACTGTTAAAACACTTTCATGCAATGGGCAATGCGCCACTTAATTGTATGTGACTCAGACTGAGTGTTGCGATGTACACAGAGCCTTTCAATTTAATTACAAGTGACATTTATATTTTTTTCCTTTTAGCCAGCTTGCTGCAGGAATATCTTCTGGAAATTGGATGTTAATGAAAAATAAGGTAAGTTGCAAACAACCATCTGTTAAACTTGTAATTCACTTGTAGTGTTTGATTTTCACGTGTATTATTTTTTTCTTTCCTTCTTTTCCTAGGACATCCCTACTGGTTCAGTAGACTGTGGGATATACATTTGATGGTATTTAAATATTAACTGTAAGCTTTATGTAACCTTATATTTGTGTTTAGATTGTGCAGTATATGATTTCAGTACTTTTTCTCTTGTCCTCTGTCAGTATGCATTTTATCTGACCATGAGGAACTTTTTGATTTTACTGTCATTCTTTTAAAGATGCTGATAATATATAGTTGATGTTTCTAATTTTTTCAGTGCAAGATGACATTTCTTCAGTAAACAGGAATTTTTTTTTCTAACCCTTCTTACTAATTTTTACAAGGGGTGCCAATAATAGTGGAGAGCACTGTATGTATATATGCACTGTATATATGCACCCAAACTATGTGACTCTTCAATTCCACCCGGGGGTGTAAACATTAACATTATACAAAGTTATTGTTTGTTTTTACCTGCATTATTATCAATCTTTAATTTAATATTGTTTTTTGTATCAGTAAGGTGCTGCTGGAGTATGTGAATTTCCCCTTGGAATTAATAAAGTATCTATCTATCTATCTATCTATCTATCTATCTATCTATCTATCTATCTATCTATCTATCTATCTATCTATCTATCTATCTATCTATCTATCTATCTATCTATCTATCTATCTATCTATCTATCTATCTATCTATCTATCTATCTATATCCTTTTTATTTTAGGATAACATGCCTGTGACTTGCATATTACTTTTGTTAGTGTCCAGATCGGTGTATTCATAATACTCTGAAATAACTGATGTATTTATTTCTGTGTGTCCACAGTGTAGGAGACAATGCTGGCTTTGTGGCTGCAGTAGGGCAGCTGACTCTTAAAGAAGTGGCTCAGGTTTTTGTGGCTGCAGAGATCAGCAGGGCTTTCAGGAGGACTCGACATGAAAAAATGTTAAAATTCCTCCTGCTGACCACAATAAGAATCCTTTTATTCCATCTCCCTTTAATCCCAATGTTAATTCCTACTCTTGCTACGCCTGTGGTGAAACTGGACATTTTCGTCGGGAGTGCCCTCACAGACAGCAACAGCCCCCGGCTCCCCCTATTCCACCTGTTTTTTCTGACACTCCTGACCAACAATACTGGCCATAGGAAAACGCAGGGACCTCCAGCCACTCTTTTCAAATACCTTTGCTCACCCATAATTCAGAGACTGATCCTTTACTGACATTGTTCGTTGATGGCACTGAGACTATTTTCTTAATTGACACTGGTGCTACTCGATCTACCCTCTCGCTGGCAAAGGTCCCTGCCTCGAACGAGACTGTTACTGTGCTTACTGCTTCTGGACAACCTCACCTTCTCCAAGTATCAAAACCTCTTCAAGTCCAGTCACGTCCTGGCGGACATACCTTACTGCATCGTTTTCTTTTAAATCAGCTCTGTCCAGTTAACCTTTTAGGAAGAGATCTCATGACAAAACTTTCTCTTTCTATTTCTATGACTGACAAAGGTTTTTTCTGTTCTACCCCCAAGTTGTTGTGTCAAATTGCCCCTTACCCCAAACCCTCTTTTGCAGCTTGGACTTTAAATATTTCCCCACACACCATTCTCCTCAAAGCCCTACACTCTTTTTCCCCCTGTTTCTTTCCCAATTTACAGGCCCCTGACATTTTACACTGTACTGCCCAATACTTCCCTATAGAAGTAGACACCCCCTGGCTAGAATCTTTCCTTACTTCTGGTACTCGCCCCGAAACCTTTCACATCTCCTGTGTTTTTATTTCATCCACAAAGGCAGCTGCTTCTGTTCATCTTACATGCTCACAACATATATTTTATCTTGGCGGCTCAGTGCCTCATATTTCCTTAGCTAAATCACGCACTGTTAAATGGGGGGAAATAGGACCATGGGTAGAACAATGCCTTAAAAGAACAGACTGGTTACAAGTTACTCCAGGTATTTTTGATACTCCTGACCGTTTAATAACTAAAGTGGTGCTTCAAACTTATTTTTTAGTACATCGCGCTTTGTGCCGTCCTTCCTCTTTTGCTTGTTCATTGCAAACCACTTTCCCTTCTTGGCTCTCTATGCTCCCTGATTCACTATGGTCCCAGGGAAAGAATGATTATGGAAGGATAGCCCATTGTGAGCCTCTGGTGATCCACCCGAAGTCCTCCTTCTGCCCGCACCGTGCCCAATATCCTCTGTCTCCCGAAGCAGAGGCTGGCATCTCCGCCGTACATTCCGATCTCGTCAAACACGGTGCCATTATTCCAATTGAATACTCTCCAGTCAATTCCCCCATTCTACCTGTAAAAAAGGCTGACGGTTCATGGCGTTTCGTACAAGACTTGCGACAAGTAAATTCTGCCATCTTCCCTAGGGCCCCTATCGTCCCTAATCCTTCCACTATCCTCTCTACTATCCCTCCTTCCGCTCGGTACTTCTCCGTTATTGACCTAGCTAATGCTTTCTTTTCTATCCCTGTACACCCTGATTCTCAATTTTGGTTTGCTTTTACTTTCCAAAACCGCCGCTGGACATGGACCGTCATGCCTCAGGGATACACTGAAGCCCCTTGTGTATATGGACAAGCTCTTGCCCAAAATTTAGAAGGCTTTTGGCCGGACAGAGGTAGTACATTGATACAGTATGTAGATGACATAATGCTATGTAGCGCTACGAAAGAAGATTGTGCAAAAGATACCCAGAAATTGTTGCTGTTTTTGGGGGACAATGGCCATAAAGTTTCTAAAGTTAAGCTGCAGCTAATCAAAACAACTGTAAAATATCTAGGTCATGACATTACGTGTGGAACAAGAGCTCTCTCTAGCGATCGCATTACAGCCATCCAAAATCTTCCTAGACTGGTCACAAAACAACAGGTTATGTCTGTTTTAGGTATTCTGGGCTACTGCAGACAGTGGGTTCTAAATTTTACCGAAAGAGCACAGCCGTTGCAACAATTGGCTAATACTCCTGGCACCCCCCTTTCTGGCCAGGTCCAATGGAATGAACAGGCTGAGAAGGCTCTCTGTGACTTAAAAACTGCTCTTCTATCTGCGCCCGCGCTTGGTTTGCCTGATCATTCTCGTCCATTCACTTTGTTCGTGGACGAAAAGCAGGGATTTATGAATGCAGTACTGACGCAACAACACGGAGATAAACAGAGACCGGTGGCTTATTTTTCTAAAAAACTGGATCCAGTGGCCGCAGCACTTCCTCCGTGTCTTCATGCTGTGGCTGCAACAACAGAAGCTGTATTAGCAAGCACGGATGTAGTTCTCATGAGCCCCCTAACAGTTAAAGTGCCTCACGCTGTACATTCTATCCTAGTACAAGCCAAAACTTCACATCTCACTACTGCTAGGGCAATACACTATCAGAATGTACTCTGTATTTTGTCAAATGTTACAATTGAAAGATGCTCCACTTTAAATCCAGCCACTCTTCTCCCAATTAACAACGAAGGAGAACCACATAATTGCCATGATGAAATAGCAAAGGTTGTAAAACCTAGAGTAGATCTACAGGAAATACCTTTAGAAACTGGAGAAATGATTTTTGTGGATGGATGTTCCTTGCGATTGAAAAATGGAGCACCCTCAACTAGTTACGCAGTGGTCCAAGGGGACCGCCTGCTGGAAGCAAATTGAATTTCATCAAGCTTGAGTGCACAAGCAGCTGAACTCGTAGCACTCACTCGAGCGTGTCAGCTGTCCGAAGGGAAGATCGTAACAATTTATACATATTCCAGGTATGCTTTTGGAGTCTGCCATGATCATGGAGCACTATGGAAACTAAGGGGATTTAAGACCAGTACTGGCAAACCCATCCAACATCAGAAATTGATCGAATCCCTTTTAGAAGCTATAACCAAACCATCGAAGCTAGCGATTGTTAAATGTCAAGCTCACACAGGAAAACAGGATCCTGTTAGCAAAGGAAATGAATTAGCTGACCACTTTGCTAAAGAGGCTGCATATAATAACACACCAATTTCTTTATTCCAACAGAGAAATGACCAGGACCCTGATAATCAAATTATTTCTTTACAGAGTGCAGCCACGGATATCGAAAGGAGAAAATGGTCCAAAGAAGGGTCCCTCTCTGATGGAGTCTGGACTCATAAACACACTAACAAACCTTTTCTCCCAAAAGCCTCTTTCCCAGGAATGGCAAAAATCGCCCATGGCCTCGATCACGCAGGTAGAGATGCCATGGTTCGAGATGTTGAAAAACATTGGAAAGCTGTAGGTTTCTCTACATGTGCAGAGCAATTTTGCAGACGCTGTGCAATATGTCAAAAGTTTAATGTGGGAAAAGGTACCCAGGTAAGTCCCGCCGTTACCCCTAATCCAATGGGTCCGTTTGAACACCTCCAAATGGATTTCATTGAACTAACCCCGTCTAAAGGGTACCGATATTGCCTTGTGATTGTCGATGTGTTCTCCCGATGGGTAGAGGCTTTCCCTTCAAAACACAACGATGCCAAAACAGTAGCTAAAGCACTAATTAAAGAGATTATTCCAAGATGGGGTATCCCTCAAAAGTTACAAACAGATAATGGCACTCATTTTATGAACTCCGTTATAAATGAATTAACCACCTGGCTCCAAATTAATGTGCACCATTATTGTAAATACCATCCCCAAAGCGGAGGCATTGTAGAACGATGCAATGGCACTTTAAAGGCTAAACTCGCAAAAATTTGTGAACAAACTAATTTATCATGGCTGGATGCACTACCCTTAGCTTTAATGGGACTAAGGAGACGGACACATCGACAACTGGGACTATCGCCGTTTGAGATTCTGACCGGACGTCCCATGCTCATTGGCATGATTGTAGGAAATGTGAATTTGCATACTGTGGACAATGATCTTCTCTCTAGTCTTGCAGGTCTCCGAACCTCGTTGAAGGAAGTCCACCAGCAGGTTAATCAAGCCTGGAGGACCAGCCCACCTTCTAAGGATTTACCAATTCCCTTGGGCACCTGGATCCTGGTTCGAGATACTCGGAGGAAACACTGACATCAGCCTAGGTGGAGAGGACCATTCCAAATTCTTCTATCCACACCACATGCCGTGAAAGTTGAAGGACTGCCTGCCTGGATCCACGCATCGCATTGCAAGAAATGGCTATCTTAAAAATGTTGACTGGATTAATTACCTTTATTATAACCAACAACGTTTCCTTAACTTCACCAAAGACGCTATTGAAGGCATACATGAACAGCTTGACCGTACTTCTCTGATGACTTGGCAAAATTGTCTAGCCTTGGACATGTTAACTTGCGGAAAAGGGAGGCGTCTGTGCTATGTTTGGCGATGCTTGTTGTACATATATTCCTAATAATACCTCGCCAGATGGATCAATAACTCGTGCATTGGCAGGTCTCACTGCTCTCTCTAATGAACTTGCCACTAATTCTGGCATTACAAATCCCTGGGATCAGTGGTTTGCATCCTCCTTCGGATCCTGGGGACAATGGATAAGATCTGTTTTTATTTCTTTGGTTGTGGCATTTTGCCTCCTCCTCCTGGTTGGTTGTTGTATTATCCCTTTGTTTCGCTACATAATATCTAAGTACTTTACCGCCTCTATGGAAAGGGCATATATGCTACATGAGGAGCACGTGTCTCGTATAGCTTCTTCCATTTTCTCCTCCCCATCCCCTTCCCCCCCCCCTTCCCCTTCATCAACCATTTCAATTTAATTCTACTGCCCACATCATTTTGTTCAAAAAGGGAGGAGTGTAAAAACATAAAATGATGGTAATTGAACAAAATGTATGTGTGTAAGTACAGAAAATAGGACAGAATGATCAAACTTGTTTGTGTTTTGCGTACGTGACAAAAAGCATATATACTTTCTGTAAGTTTTCTTTCAATGATGTGTGTGACAAGAAAATATACCTTTAGGGTAAAGACTTTACCAATTGGAATAATACAAAATGAGTCAGGACGCTATTTTTATTGCTTACGTGGTCTACGATCAGGAGACTAGAAAAGCTATAAAAGAGCAAGGATATCTGCGCTCGAGGCAGATGAAGTGCGGTGTCCTAGGACTGTATTTCTCTGTCATTTTACCCTTGCCTGGTATGTATCAATAAAAGGTTTTTACTAATTTTAATTTTCTTCTCTGTCTTCAGTCACAAAAAGTGTCCACATAATGGATAAAGATGCCTCACGCCTGTGCTGCTTGGGATTGTACAAACCACTGTATGCTCCAAACCAGATCCCGCGGATTACATTTCATGGGTAAGGCTGAACAATTGTTTTGGTTATATTTGGCCATTAGAAAATCCCATTTTGTAATCTTAACTTTAGCTATGCCAGGCTAATCTAGCAAAGCTATGCATTTATGTGCTCAAGTGATCCTCGAAACAACCTTTTGGCTAAACGTATTTAGTCACTAACCATGTAGATTGTTTTTAGCTGTTAACATTTCTCAAACTTTGAAGGTTTCCCAAAGAAATCCACCTCAGTAAGCAGTGGGAGGTAGCCCTTAGACGGGATTTTGAGAAAGCTGTCTTGTGATGTGTGCCGTGCTAGTTTGGTAACAGATGCTGTATCGGCATTATATGATCAAAGCTACCACTTGCTCACATTAAAAAACAAAGGAGGTTTGAAGATTCCTTCTGAGGGTACAGTCAAGGTGGTCAAAGTAGCTGAGCGTGTTATCCGACAGTCGACATTAGGGCAAACTGTCAGTATATCTTTGATCAACCAGTTTGTTCGGGCTGAGATTGGTTCAGATGATGTGTTTTTTTCTCAAGGAGCACATTGAGGAAACACAGTTTGAAATTGACAACCATCATTTTATGCTCATGTCTTTAGTTGTACCTGTCTTCCACAAACTAAGGCAGCACCATATTGCCAGACATATTGCCAGACTGAATACTCTCAAATTACAGGATCTGAGTGAGCGAGAGGGAGTGTAAGTCTGTAGGAGATCAGTGAGGTAGGGGGGAGCAAGACTGTGGAGAGCGTTAAATGTTAAGAGCGGTATTTTGTATTGTATTCAGTAGTGAACAGGGAGCCAGTGAAGTTGAGAGAGAATAGGTGTAATATGTTCAGTATATTTAGAACAGGTTATTATCCTAGCAGCAGAATTTTGAAGAAGTTGTAAGGGATGCCAGATAGAATAGCATTACAATAATCTATACGTGAGGTAGGGCATTAACCAATACTTCAGTACTGTGTTGTGTAAGAACAGGACGAAGTCTAGAAATGTTTTGGAGATGGAAGAAGGCAGTCCGAGAAATGATACTTATATGGGAGGTGCTTTAATAATAATAATAATAATAACAATAATAATAATAATTATTATTATTAGTAGTAGTAGTAATATTATTATTATTATTTAATAATTGCCATTATTAGCGTATAAATTGATATAAATAAGTGCATTTAAACGATTCGCCAAAATCTGTTATATGTAAACGATACTGTTTTAAACGTTATTGTTTTTTCATCAGAAAATCCGGTTTCTACATCTACCTGTATTAGTTTAAATGGCACTTTTGCCACTCGCAACATGGCGGATGCGCTGACGTATCGTGTCGACTGGGCAACACAGTGAATGCGGCGTCTATCTATATATGTCTATGGCAATACCCTTCTCCAATTCTCTGCTATGGATCTCAGGCGGATATGACGCAAGATTTCAGGAAGTGTGTAACCTTGGAGCAATGGAGTCAGGTGGCTTCAACTACAAGGTAGGTGTCTGGTGTGATAAAGCTGAAAGTTCTGTGGTAGTTAATCGACATTTTATAGTAACGTTAAGGTGTCAGGAATGGCCGCTATTTAATGTGTCAGATATATACGATTTCGTGGAAAGTAATGATAAGGAACCTAAGGATTTTTAAGATCCTTAAAGCACATCCGCTGAGTCGATTAAGTAGATGACGCATGCATCAGTACGATAGCTGCTATTGAAGTACACTGCAATGTTAACTGGTCACTACGGAATTACCCATCTTGAACGGAAAAATTTAATTACCTTTATTTTTTTAAGAAACAGAAAGCGGTTTGGCCAAATGGATAGGGGCATGGGATCTTTAAACAGCCACGTATTTCAATGCAAAAATTCTACACGCAAAGTAATAGCCATCACATTTATTTATACATCAGAGGGATTTTACTCAATTAATTTATTATTTTTTTAATAAAGTTGTTCAAATTAGATTGCCACAGTAATCTACAGGAAAAATATATGTACTCTTTACGTTATTTGTCTTCTCTAATGTGTTTCCTGAACTTATGAAATAATAACCGGTTTAGACATGAACAGTGTTACGTGGGATGATGGAGCCTGTCCCTGGTAGCGTGGGGCGCAAAGCAGGAACAAACCCGAGACAGTATTCCAGTCCATCATAGAGCGAACACATGCAACCAATCACACACTACAGCCAATTTAGGATAGCCAATTCACCTAACGCGTTTCTTTGGATTGTGGGAGGAAACTGCATCTGCAGCAAACCCATGCAGACACGAGAAGAACATTCCAACTCCATGCAGGGAGGACCTGGGATGTGAACCCTGACCTGTTTACTGTGAAGCAGGGATGCTACCACTGTGCCACCCATAAGATAAGTTATTACTCCACATTCATTTTGTCATGTTTGTAACTCCACATTCATTTTGTCATGTCATGTTTTTGTCAACAGTAACACACATAACATTCTCAAACCCACACAAAACAGTTAAGGTATTGGGTGGAGAAACAGTATCCAGCACAAGGCAGAGTCACATGTATTACAATTTTGATAAAAACGCTAGACAGTGGGAAAGTAGAACTGCAGTGATTCAGAGGGGTTAGTGCTTCCACAGAGCAACTGCAGTCTTGGGTTTACTTTCATCTTGGCCACTTAGAGTTTGTGCACTCACACCTGTTTCCATTTGCCTATATGTATTTTTTTCCTGATACACATCTTTGAGAAGTGAGAGGAAAATTAGGGTAGGCTGTGTTAAGTGGCAACCCACAACTCTAAGTTGGTATTGTATGGATCAGATTGAAAATGTGTGATAGGGCCCTAAGAAGTAGTGGCATCCTTTTAAGTATTGTTTCCAGCCTGGCACCTGTAATTGTAGGATAGCCTCCAGCCCTGGTGATTCTGAATTGCTTTTAGCAATTTTGATAATGCAAGAAAGAACTAAGATTAGGTTTAGAACAGGGCTATACAATTACAATTTCAGTTAGGCCAGATTTACATCCATCCATCCATCCATCCATCCTCTTCCGCTTATCCGAGATTGGGTTGCGGGGGCAGCAACTTGAGCAGAGATGCCCAGACTTCCCCCTCCCGGCCACTTCTTCTAGCTCTTCTGGGAGAATCCCAAGGCATTCCCAGGCCAGCCGAGAGACATAGTCCCTCCAGCATGTCCTGGGTCTTCCCCGGGGCCTCCTCCCGGTTAGACGTGCCCAGAACACCTCACCAGGGAGGCGTCCAGGAGGCATCCTGATAAGATGCCCGAGCCACATCATCTGACTCCTCTCGATGCAGAGGAGCAGTGGCTCAACTCTGAGCTCCTCCCGGATGACCGAGCTTCTTGCCCTATCTTTAAGGGAAAGCTCAGATACCCTGCGGAGGAAACTCATTTCAGCCTCTTGTATTCGCGATCTCGTTGTTTCGGTCACTACCCATAGCTCATGACCATAGGTGAGGGTAGGAACGTAGATCGACTGGTAAATTGAGAACTTTGCCTTGCGGCTCAGCTCCTTTTTCACCACGACAGACCGATGCAGAGCCCGCATCACTGCGGATGCCGCACCGATCTGCCTGTCGATCTCCCGCTCTATTCTTCCCTCACTCGTGAACAAGATCCTGAGATACTTGAACTTCTCCACTTGGTGCAGGATCTCGCTCCCAACCCTGAGAGGGCATTCCACCCTTTTTCGGCTGAGGACCATGGTCTCGGATTTGGAGGTGCTGATTCCCATCCCAGCCGTGAACTGCCACCTTATCATGGTGGAGGGGTTTGCGTGTCCCAATGATCCTAGGAGCTCTGTTGTCCGGGGCTTTATGCCCCTTGTAGGGCCACCCAAGGCAAACTGGTCCTAGGTGAGGGATGAGACAAAGAGCGGTTCAACAAACCTCTAATGATGAATCAAACCTTTGGACGACATTTTCCCTTGCCCGGACGCGGGTCACTGGGGCCCCCCTCTGGAGCCAGGCCTGGAGGTGGGGCCCGATGGCGAGTGCCTGGTGGCCGGACCTGCACCCATGGGGCTCGGCCAGGCACAGCCCGAAGAGGTAATGTGGGTCGGGTGCAGTGTGAGTTGGGTGGTGGCCGAAGGCAGGGACCTTGGCGGTCTGATCCTTGGCTACAGAAACTGGCCAGATTTTCAAAGCAAGTAATTTAGCCGGGCCAGATATTTTCAGCAGCTGTTAATGACAAATTTTAAATCAACACATTGTATTTAAAAACAAGTAGATAGATAGATACTTCATTAATCCCAAGGGGAA
The DNA here is from genome assembly GCF_900747795.2 of Erpetoichthys calabaricus. Taxonomy (NCBI): domain Eukaryota; kingdom Metazoa; phylum Chordata; class Cladistia; order Polypteriformes; family Polypteridae; genus Erpetoichthys; species Erpetoichthys calabaricus. The sequence continues at coordinate 100,359,073 of NC_041404.2, forward strand.
ATTCACATACTCCAGCAGCACCTTACTGATACAATAAAGTAATGTTTATTCATTGTTTCCCTTTTAACATTTAGTCACATCTGACACAGGCACATCAAAAATGTATAAAAAACAATAAAAAAGCTGTAACGGTACAGAATCCGAGGTAGTAGCAATACTTTTGTTCCACTTTTGAAATAAAAAAAATTAATGATTTTGCTCACATGTGACCCAGACACATCTCAAACTGCATAAAATCAAAAAAGTGAACAGTATTAGCAATAACATTTTTTAACCCTTTTGAAATATGAGATCCTCCTCCAATTTAAATGGGTGGTCATGACAGGCAAGGGATTTTTTTTCATAGAACTTAAACTGTTTCATTCATACCATTTTAATCACTTAATCAGTCATATGACAGAGGTTGAAGTTGAGTTCCACAACAATACCTTTACTGTTGAAATTGTTCCCCACCCCCCAAAAAAATACCAGAGTAAATGTTGGTGGATTGGTTCATTTATTTTAAGTGATTTGTCTTTAAAATGTCTTTGTACAGAGTTCTTTGGGGGTCAAGTAATGAATTATTATCCATCCATCCATTCATCCATTTTCCAACCCGCTGAATCCGAACACAGGGTCACGGGGGTCTGCTGGAGCCAATCCCAGCCAACACAAGGCAGGAACCAATCCCGGGCAGGGTGCCAACCCACCGCAGGACACACACAAACACACCCACACACCAAGCACAAACTAGTGCCAATTTAGAATCGCCAATCCACCTAACCAGCATGTCTTTGGACTGTGGGAGGAAACCGGAGCGCCCGGAGGAAACCCACGCAGACACGGGGAGAACATGCAAACTCCACGCAGGGAGGGCCCGGGAAGCGAACCCGGGTCCCCAGGTCTCCCAACTGCGAGGCAGCAGCGCTACCCACTGCGCCACCGTGCCGCCCATGAATTATTATACTAATTATTATTTTTTTAACTAAATCTTGTTTTCAATGTTTCTTTGTTGATGAGCTCCCGTTGAAGAATTTATTGGTAACAGAACATATAATGTGTACGCCTAAGCGACTGAAGTAACAACTAACAAAGTGGTGTTTTTGATACCATTTTAACAAATTTTTCTGTCGCCATCAATCACAGAGCACCCCAGTAAAAGGACTGTAATATATCAGGTGACTGCTCATACATGTTTACTGATGGACAGGCCAGAATTTTGCATGGTGTATGAGTTAAATCAGGAGAGAAACAGTATGCAAAGATGCATGAACATAAAGAGATCGGTGATAATCACACCTTAGTGTGCTGCTCCAATTCAGAAGGGACAACTGAATCTCACAGGGCAAAGATATATTCATAACAGGGAACCTATATGACGGGCAGATGAATTTCAAATATTTTGTATGCCTACCTTTTGTTTTTATGACAGATTGCGTCATATTCGTCCCTTGTAAGTGTAACCAGCCACTTGTTGAAATTCATGGCTGTCACATCAGTAGCGGCATGTACATAGAAATATTTTCCTGTGCACGTCTCCAAATCTAACGTCAGTTTCGCCACAACTCCCTTACAACCAATGCGGGATATGAACTAGCCAATGCAGCTCGGGGATATGCAATTGGGAGCCCATACCGATACATATTTTAATGGCACATCTGCTTAACACTAGAATCCCTGAAGCCTATGAAAAAACGTGTAACCGCGGCCCATCTTAAATCCCTTCACACCTCTCCATCAAGAATATAACCAAAGAAAAAAACATTTGATTTACATATTGCTGTCAATGAGTAAAAAACCAAAGCTCAAATGTCAATTGACAGGAAGTTGTTACGTATTCTTGAATGGTGTAGAGGTAAGAACTGCTGTCTTTCAACTCAAAGGTACTGGGTTTGAGGCCGAGTGCTCCAAGTTTTGAGTAGTGAGGTGCTATTATTATAATATAATAAAAACATACATTTGATTTGAGTCTGTAACACCTGGTGTAAATTTTGGCTACTTGTAAAAGTTAGCACTTGTTTTTTTTTTTTTTTTTTTTTTATTAATCAGTTTTATTCTCTCAGTGAAGTTCACATGGCATTCTTTTCACAAGAGCAGCGCTGTGGCTGATGCCTGCTCAGAGCTATTTGTTGTACCAGCAGTCAAAGATACGATGTTCCGTGACCTCTATCAGACTGGACAAAGCAGGACCATAACAACAGATGGCTTTTTCACAGCAAAGGTCATGTCTGTAAATGATTTTATTTCCACAAGAAAATTTCAGATTGAAAGTGCAGAAATTGTACATGCTATTTTATTAAATTAACAACCACAAGCATGCATTATTGCTACTTTTATCCCATTATGGAATTAGTTCAAAATCAGACTTGTGTATGCTTTAATATTACCGAACAAATGAGGTGTAATCATTTAACTTGTCCTGCAGTTGTAACCGGAGATGAAAAGATAACAACATTAATCTTTTTTTAGTGTCCTGCACAACAACCCTGATAAATGAACAAAGGCTTTGCATTCATTCTTTGATTGTAATGAGCTTTTCTACAGATGTCCATGTAGTGTATACAGTTCAGTACATTTAGTTTTAACCTTATATAAAGTTTTATAAGTTTATCACATATGTTTTAGCACAGGCAGAGTGGTTGTGCAAAGTCTACATTTAAAGATTGATATTAGTCAGTGTCATTTAGTTTATTCACTCAACAACGTTTTCCTCAGTTCTTTTATTACCATACTAGCATAGGAAAACGCCTGTGTATTGAATGGAGCACAGTTGTACAATGGTAAATTTGTCTGTTCCAACCATTTTGTGCATTTCAAACCTCTTCATTTCATATGCTAGTCCTTGCATTCCTCTTTTTTATGCTCATTTCCTTTTTTCATTGAACATTGCCATTGAGACATTGAGAGAAATCTTCAGCAAGGGAGACCCATCATGCACTAAAAATTTGATAATTAGTTTGTGGCACTTCCGTCTTTTTCATCATGATTGGCGTCTATCGCATACTGTATTTTCTTTGTTGTGTGTGTGACACGCTATGTAAAATATGACGTGCAGGTGTCTTGGATATTTCAAAAATCCAAGGATTTTATTAAAAATAAAATGCAGTGTCATCACTTCAGTTCAGATTTATTATTTGTACAAAATACAATGAAAGTCTTGTGTGTGCTTTCAATACGCCACCACTTGTCAGAATCTCGCTTTGTAGGCACTGTATAATAACGATGCAGAATGTGACAGTTTGAATAGTAGGTGCCATTTAAGAAAAATAATTGATTTAAATGCACATCTGTCTATTGTTATAAGCCATAGCAGAATATATCCTTATAACAAACAGAGTTGCAGAAGCAAATTGAAGTAGAAAGCATAATTTAGGTTGTCCATACTCCACCTACGAAGCCCTCTGTAAGCAAGAAACATATTCTTACCTCGAGAAAATAGTATCAAGAAACTTTGGTAAAATGTATTATTTACGGTTCAATTTTGTTGTCACAAGCACGTCTCAAGGATGCAGAAGGCATGTTTAATTTTTTAAAATGGAAATCTTTGCTACTTCAATATGGTTGTATTTGGTAAGTTTTAGAGCTTTTTAAAAAATTGGGTGCCCAGTACTCATTGGCTCCATTATAAAATGAAAGAACAGGTTAGTTGTTTTTTTAATGTGTTAAATTTGCGTTCACTTCCCGGGTCCTCCCTGTGTGGAGTTTGCATGTTCTCCTCGTGTCTGCGTGGGTTTCCACCGAGTGCTCCGGTTTCCTCCCACAGTCCAAAGACATGCAGGTTAGGTGGATTGACGATTCTAAATTGGCCCTAGTGTGTGCTTGGTGTGTGGGTGTGTTTGTGTGTGTCCTGCGGTGGGTTGGCACCCTGCCCGGGATTGGTTCCTGCCTAGTGCCCTGTGTTGACTGGGATTGGCTCCAGCAGACCCCCGTGACCAATGTGTTCGGATTCAGCGGGTTGGATAATGGGTGGATGGATGTTAAATTTGTTTTACTTTAGAATGAAATTTCATGTGACAAATTAATGTATAAAATAATTGTGAAGAAATAACTTTGGCTCAAAAATACCAAACTTATCCTTTAATTTTGATATCACTGTGGTACTGCCTTGATTTTTGTGACATTCCTACATACAGGTCCCATTACTTCCACACCCAGATTGTGAAGGGATGTGATCTACAGTAGTAAATGAAAAATGAAAGCCACTGAAGTGCTGATGTGCTCTTTGTAAATGCTAGAGGCTGCTGAGAATTTTTGGTGTTTTCTGTGGTGTGAGACTTAAATAAAAAAAAAGTGCTCTTAAAAACTTGGGTTTTAGGAACTGTGCCGGAATTTTTTTTTTTTTTTTGAGCCGCAAAAGTAGCTGGGTGTTTGGAGGTGCGCTTGGAAAAGTTACTTGTACTTTTATGTGTACTTGTCCTTGTTATCTGTATCTAATCTAACATCAAGGAGGTAGGGTAGAAAGCATCAGTAACTGATATCAGCATTTGTAAGCAAATAACCGTGTCCTAACAGCGATTTCTTAGTTTAAAAGAACAGGGAAAAAAAAGATCACGGCTGACTTCAAAGCAATAAAGGGGAAGACTCAGCTGTGCATAGGTCAGGCACAAGGGGCTGTAGGAGCAGATAAGGTAGTAAAGTTTTATGTATTTGTTTATTTTAGATTGAACCGTTCTTAGTGGTCCAGAGGTAGAACAGTTAAGTGGGGACTGCGTAAAGGTTTTTTAATACAAAGGAATACAAACGGTGTGGGTGGAGAGCTTTTAAGTAAGGAATAAGAGGAGTGCAAAGTTAGGAGAACAGACTGAGAAAAGTAAAGTTAATCTCATAGAAGGACAAACAGCAGGCAGCTGAGAGGGAGAACAGTACAGGAGCTTAAGGGGACAAGGTGTAAAATAACTGTAGCAGTTCTTAGTGTTACCATTTAAGTTAAATCATTTAATTTTAAGAAAAAAAAAGTTAAGGAAGTTTTACTAATGCTAAATCAAATTTTAATAATGAGGCCAGTGCAGTGCAAGTCATGTTGGATGTTGGACTATTTAGATAATGGTTTGGAGGAGCCAGTTATCTATGAGGGCTACATCTGCAGGAGATGCCAGCTGATCCAGCACCTTGAGCTCAGGGTCGCTGAACTAAAGGAGGAGTTGGCTGGCCTTTGTTGTAGTTGAGAGTTGGTGGACCTGGCCCCAGTGTCCTTTAGAGAGATAGTGTGCACCCTCAAGGTGGTGTGGGAGGCGATTCCAGACCAGACAGGTAGAAATAGGTGGGTCATGGTCACAAGGCGTAAGGTAAAGGGTGCACAGTGTCCGGGGGCATCATCCCCAGAATTAGAAGTCCTTGTGGACCTCAACGGTGTCTTTGATGATTCTGAGGTGGTAAGCAGGGATGAGGAGCCCCAAAGGGCCATGTCAAAACTAGTTCCCAGAAAGAGATGGGTAGTGATCGTTGGGGATTAAATCATTAGGGGGATTGAAGCATAGGTCTGCTCCAGAGACAGAGTGTCTCACACAGTGTGATGCCTTCCGGGTGAACAGGTGGGGAACCTCTCTGGAAAGGTGGATAGACTCTTGGCCAGAGCGGGGGTGGATCCAGTTGTCATTGTCAATGTTGGAACAAATGACATACATAAGGGTAGTCTGTCAGTTCTGCAATCCAAATTCAAAGAGTTAGGTGCCAGGCTGAGAAACAGAACTGATGAGTAAGTCTTCTCTGAAGATTTGTCTGTGCCACATGCCAGTCCAGGTAAGATTGAGGAGATTAGAAGGCTTAATGCGTGGCTCAAATCTTGGTGCAGGGTAGAAGGGTATAAGTTTATGGTGCATTGGGACTCTTTTGGAACAGATGGGATCTGTTCTGCTGTGACAGGTTACATCTGAACTGGAGGGGCACCAATGTATTGGGGAGGCATATGGGTAGGCTAGTCAAGGATTGTTTAAACTAGGGAATTAGGTGGCAGGGATTTTAGGATAGGACAGGCCAGGTTAAGATCTACACATGGAGGAACAACATTGGTGTAGAAATAAAAATGCGTAGTAATGTCAATACTAAGCCAGCATTTAAATGTAGAAGGAGTAACACATTAAAAATAGCTTGACTTAATGCTAAAAGTGTCAAAAATAAGGTAAGTGAGTTGGAGCTGTATGTAGCAGAGAATAATTTTGATATTATAGCAATAGTGGAAACCTGGCTAAATAACAAAGGCAGGGATGAGTGTAACATAGAGGGATACTCATTGTTTATGAAGGATAGACAGAACAAAAAAGCTGTTTATGTCAAATAGGATTTAAATGCAAGCCCTCTTCAGTTGGACGATGAGCCCCATCTTAGTGAGTACGTGGCTTCGCCTGGAAAATATTAGGGAAAGCGGTCTTATTTTAGGAGTGTGTAATAGACCACCCAATGCAGACAGTAATTTCAACACGTATCTTTTTAGTACCCTAAGTTCTTGTCTATAAGCCGCGGCTTATCTAAGGAAAAAAGTTGTGAAAATGAAAAAATAGAATATCGGCTTATACATAAATCTGGTTTATACAGTAATCCCTCCTCCATCGCGGGGGTTGCGTTCCAGAGCCACCCGCAAAATAAGAAAATCCGCGAAGTAGAAACCATATGTTTATATGGTTATTTTTATATTGTCATGCTTGGGTCACAGATTTGCGTAGAAACACAGGAGGTTGTAGAGAGACAGGAACGTTATTCAAACACTGCAAACAAACATTCGTCTCTTTTTCAAAAGTTTAAACTGTGCTCCATGACAAGACAGAGATGACAGTTCTGTCTTACAATTAAAAGAATGCAAACATATCTTCCTCTTCAAAGGTGTGTGTGTCAGGAGCACAGAATGTCACATAGATAGAGAAAACAATCTCTAGCAAACAAATCAATGGTGCTGTTTGGCTTTTAGGTATGCGAAGCACCGCGGCACAAAGCTGTTGAAGGCGGCAGCTCACACCCCCTCTGTCATGAGCAGGGAGAGAGAGAGAGAGAGAGAGACAGAGACAGAGACAGAGTTTGTTTTTCAGTCAAGAATCAATACGTGCCCTTCGAGCTTTTAAGTATGCGAAGCACTGTGCAGCATGTCTTTTCAGGAATCAGCTTTACAAAAGATAGCAACGTGAAGATAATCTTTCAGCATTTTTAGACGAGTTTCCCGATCGTCTAGGTGTGCGAACAGCCCCCCTGCTCAATCCCCATACGTCAGGATCACAGATAGTCAGCGCAAGAGAGAGAGAAAAGTAAGCAATCTAGCTTCTCAGCCATCTGCCAATAGCGTCCCTTGTATGAAATCAACTGGGCAAACCAACTGAGGAAGCATGTACCAGAAATTAAAAGACCCATTGTCCGCAGAAATCTGCGAACCAGCAAAAAATCCGCGATATATATTTAAATATGCTTACATATAAAATCACAATTTAAATGACCGCTACGCACGCGTGTTGACTCGGCGACACCCAGAGCAGAAAGAACGCGCTCCGGCCGCGCCATGCGGGGAGTGAGAGAGACGCCAATATCTCACACACTCTCCCCCCTTAAAGAAATTAAATGGGTGCGAGTGAGACCACTGACCTCCCTCTCTTCTATTAGTTATAGGTTATAGTACGTTCGGCTTATCCATGAGTCCGGCTTATCTATGATAAGATTTTATTTTAAAAATTCGTATGATTTTTGGTCTCCGGCTTATACACGAGTCCGGCTTATAGACAAGAACCTAGGGTAATATCAAAAAGGCAAGTTTACAGAGAGATATTATAGTCATGGGGGACTTTAATTATCCAAATATTAACTGGGATAACCTTGCAGATGGAGGAGCACAAGAGCAGGAGTTTTTAGAAGTAATCAGTGACTGTTTTTTAACACAGTATGTTAAAGCATCAACATGGGTGAAGCTTGTCTGGATTTAGTATTTTGTAATAATCAAGATAGAATTGAGGGTGTAGAGGTGATTGGACCACTAGGGTCAAGTGACCGTAATATAATACAGTTGTCAGTATTTTGTAAGAGTGCAGATGCAAAGACTAAAATTGTTGAACTTTGGTAGGACAAATTTTGACCAGATGCAACAAAGTCTAAGGAGGATACACTGGGATAAGCTTTTAAGTGTGGAGACAGTTGAGGAGCAGTGGAACAAGTTTAAAAATGTTTTACATGTAACGCAGGACAGATACATATCTAAATTTGGAATTAATAGGAAATTTTAAAAAAACTGCACAGTGGATTAATAAAGATTATTAACTCTTTTAGGGCGGATGTCGACTTTTGTCGACAGGAGGGGTTGAAGGCGAATGTCGACAAAAGTCGACATCCAGGGATAGAGGGCGACAATCAGCTGTTAATGGCGACAAATCTCACTGTCACGTCACAGGCATTCCCTCTGTGCTTGGAGGAATGCTAGACTCATTAACTCGGCAACTAAACCTTGCGTGTGCGTGAGTTGCGAAATGTAAACAATGGCAAGATGGAATCGACATGTGAAAAGGGAGCGAAGCAAGTGCAGAAAAGAAAACACTCGGCAGACGATGTTTTGCGCATTATCACGGAGTCGGACTCTTGATTTTTCAGAATCGGACTTTATTGGCAGTGATCAGGAGATCGAGCAAGAGAGTGAGAAGCCGGCATCAGCTGATCAGACACCAGCCGATGCCGCGCCAGCGGATCTGCTGCCAGTTGAGTACCTTCGCGCAGCCGATGCATCTATGGCAAGGTTCGCATGGGATAAATACACAGACATTGATCCGTTGAGAGCCGATCTGGCTATCGGAGTTTACAAGACTGCATGGCTTGCTGTTGGACACGACAGATCACCAGCTGCTGTACTTCAGGCTGCTCTCTCCTGATGCTGCTTTTCAGCTACTGTCAGACGAGACAAACAGGTAGGCAGAGATTTTTTTTGAATCGCGGGCTGCGTTTGCATCGCATTCTTGTTTTTCAAAGTGGAAACCCACAACGAAAGACGAGATGAAGCGCGCTGTGGCATTACAAATAGAGATGGGACAGAACTGGTGATATAACTTCAGGGAGCATTGGTCCAAGCGTGTTTTGTCCCCTGGTGGCTTTGGACAGGTTATGCAGCGTGGTGATAGGTACGTGCTGCTGCAAAGTTTTATTCACTTCTGTAATAAACGGAAGCAAATCCCATGGGGTGAGCCAGGCTATAATGCCATACATAAAGTTCATAAAGTTTCAGAAGATGAAAAGAGGTGACAATACGGTTTTCATGCAGGCAGAAAACTTGGTGGCAGTGGCATGGCACGATGGCAAATGAGTGACTTGTCTCTCTACAGTACACACTAACAACATATGTGAGAAAGTGCAGCAACAGACAATTGAAAAATAGGCACCAAAGCAACACATATTGTAAGGAGTGCAATGTGGCAATGACTGAAATTGGCTGCTTTGAGCGAGATCAGACTTTGCTGTGTAAAATGTATGTGATATGTATGTGAAATCATAGAAGTATGCAGGCTCATACAACATGTAAGACAGTAACATTTGTCAAAAGTAAATATTTTTTGTTGATTTGATATGTTAAACAATTGCTTCAAAAAAACCTACGCACGAAACACATGCACACCGAGATACAGAATATAAAGGCAGAAACAATGACAGTTAAACGTCCACACCACACAGCGGAGGTACACAGCATGGTAAAACCAACATAATACGGAAAGCGCAGGCGTTGCCGCCATATTGTGAGTGGCACTAATGCGTGGTGAAAGCGCAGGAGGAGACATAGTAAAACAAGAGGAGTCAACGCCCCCTATGGAGTCCACAAAGGTTCATACATCAAACCCGAGATGGTATGGACACGCGTCTGAAACTGCGGAAGCAAAACTGTCTAGGCTCCAAAACCAAACAGCTCAACAAGTAACACAGCTTCGACACCGAGCCCGCGTGGACAGATCTAATGAAAGTGGATGCCGACAACGCGCGTCTCGAACTGTGTAGGCAAAGCAGGCACGGATTCAACACGACACAGTTCCAGTGACCGTGATACAAACACGCGCCTGCCTGGATATAATTAATGAACGCAGGCGCCTACAACGTGCGTCTGAAATGCCGCAGACCAGGCAGGCACTGCTCCAAAAAGAAAGACCTCGACTAAGCTAGATACGAAGTGAAATGGGAAACGCTACAGAGTCCGCAATCCTCCACAGTGCACCACATAATAGTTCGGAAAGAGCTTCGTAGTAACAGTGGGGAGACCCAGAGTGACACGGGCGAACGCTCCGTATTAAACATACGTCATCCTCACACATCTGACCTATACAGCATAGCTAAATCACATTACAGTGATGTATTATTAACAGTACGATAAACATCACAGTATCGCAAACAAATGAAAATTTTTACTCGAAAAGGGTAAATTATATTCACCACGGACCAGGTGTCATTGAAACAAAAGCAGAATAAAGCGAGATCAGAAATTAAACACAGAGTAAAAAGCAAACTGAGACGTCATAAACAGGTTAAACGAGGGGGCCAAACACATGGACAGCAGATTACTGATAATGAAGACTGGAATTCAAAACCTTCAAAAACCAAAGCTCGACTGACCGAGATACAAACTGAAACGGTAAACACTACGGGGTCCGCAGTAGTCCACAATGCACCGCATAATAGTACGGACGAAGCTCCGTATTAACAGTGGGAGGCCCCAGAGTGACACGGGCGAACGCTTCGTATTAAACGTGCATCATCCTCACACGTGGCTGCCCAGCGGGCACGGGTTCAAAACGCCGGGGGTAGGCGAGCGAAGCGAGCAGGGGGCGGAGCCCCCTTGTACTGTAAGACTAATGACTTCAGAGTGAATCGTAGAGCGTATGAGAACATGAGAGCAACCATTAAGAAGGGAGGCTAAAAGACAATTGAAGAGGAATATAGCATCCTAAGAGATCCTTTCAGTATTTTAGTAGTAAAAGAATGGTCAAGGAGGAGGTAAAGTGCATCAGAAATAATAAAGGGGAATTAAAAGATACAGACAATGAAATAGCAGATACTCTAAACTTACATTTTTCTGAGGTCTTCACAAGTGAGCAAGTGGATAACCTCCCAGAGGTAAACAGGACTACTAAGGAGGTACTGTGGGATTTGGAAACTGTAGAGGGAGAAGTACTGCTCGGATTAAATAGGTTGAAATCAAACAAATAACCAGGACCAGATAATATTTACCCTTGAGTTCTTAAGGAGGCTAGCGAGTACATATATTAACCTTTGATAAATATTTTTAGGAAGTCACTGCACACTGCAGATTCCGAACGACTTGAACATGGCAAATATCATCCCATTATATAAAAAGGGTGACCGGGCAGATCCAAGCAACTATAGGGTAGTGAGCTTAACATGCATCACAGGAAATTCAATGGAAGGAATTTTTAAGGATAAGATTGAGCAACACCTGGTAAGGACAGGAGTTATTAGGAACAGTCAGCGTGGGTTCAGAAGAGGGCGGTCGTGTTTTACTAACATGCTGAATTCTATGAGGAGGCAACAAAAGAAAATGATCATAGTGGAGCATATGATATTATTTATCTTGACTTTCAGAAAGCATTTGATAAGGTGCCACATGAGTGGTTGGGCATCATACTAATAGAAGTGGGAGTTCAGGGTGATGTTTTAGATGGATGCAGAATTGGCTCAGACACAGGAAGCAGAGTGTGATGGTGCTAGGAACCTCATCAGAATTGGCTGATGTTAAGAGTGGTGTTCCACAGGGGTCAGTTCTAGGGCCGCTGCCATTCTTAATATATATAAACAAGGGGGGCTCCGCCCCCTGCTCGCTTCGCTCGCCTACCCCCGGGGTTGGGTATCCTGAAATACATTAGTCGAGCTCGTTTGTCTTGGAGCCGTGCCCGCTCTGCTTGCGGCATTTCAGACGTGCGTTGTAGGCGCCTGCGTTCATTGATTTTATCCTGCCGGGCTCGTGTTTGTATATCCATCAGTCGAGCTCGTTTGTTTTGAACCCGTGCCTGCTTTGCTTCCGCAGTTTCAGACGCGTGTTGTAGGCGCCTGCGTTCATTGATCTTATCTAGGTGGGCTCGTGTTTGTATCGTTGAGCTGTATTGTGTTTGAATGCGGTGTAAAGCGTTCAGCGGTTTGTACAATCCCAAGCAGCACATTACTCCTAACTTCACCCTGCAGTAGTGCCACTCACAATATGGTGGTGACGCCCGCGCCTTCCGTAGTAGTGCCACTCACAATATGGTGGTGACGCCTGCGCCTTCCGTAGTATCATTGTGGACCTGTGGGGCCGCCGTAGCCTCTTCCGTTTGACTCTGGGTTGCAGCGCAGAATCGTCTTTTTTGTATGGCTGTGTCGTTAGTCGTTAGCTATGGGCGCGTTGTTGCTTCATTTCTCATTCACGTCAGTTGAGCTCTTTCGTTTTTGGGCCGTGACTCCTTCGTTCGTGGTGGATATGACTTCGCGTGTGGTCTATGAGATGCACGCTGTACGCGCCTGCGCAGTATGTCTCATGGTCCCATCGCCGTGTACCTGCGTCCATGCCATCCGGTTTACCATTCTTGATTAGTAATATAGATGATTTAGATAGGAATATAAGTAACAGCTGGTTAAGTTTGCTGATGATACCAAGATAGGTGGATTAGCAGATAATTTGGAATCCATTATATCATCACAGAAGGACTTGGATAGTATACCAAATTGGGCAGGTTTGTGGCAGATTAAATTTAATGTCACTAAATTTAAAGTATTACACATAGGAAGTAAAAATGTTAGGTTTGAATACACAATGGATGGTCGGAAAATCGAGAGTACAACTTATTATTATTATTATGATTACAAACTATGATACGTTCATAATAGTTGGCGACTTCAATTTTCATATCAATAATCAGTATGACCCAAAAGCAAAAGAATCATGAACCTCCTGGGCTCTTTTGATTTGAGCCAGCACGTTCATCAGCCAATACACTAAGCAGGACACACGTTGGATTTAGTAATTACTAAAGGACTGAAAGTTGATGCGAGGCAGATCATTGATACTTGTTTATCAGACCATTTTCTCTTACTGTTTAATATAGAAATAATGATAGAAAAATTAACAAGAGCCATGTTGTTAATAATGATAGAAAAATTAACAAGAGCCATGTTGTTAAAAAACGCTTCTTTGATTCATCTGCAGCCTCAAAGTTTACAGACATTTTAAGCAACCAGTCTGTCTGTAGTGCTTACTACAATAGTGAGGATAATGTAAATAGTAAGGTGGAAAATTTTAATACTAAAATGAGAGCTGCTACTGACATAGTCGCTTCAGAAAAGACAGTAAAAAAATCCTCCAGCACTGTTACACTGTAAACTGAATTTCCACTATGAGGTACTGAAGGCTAAAATAACAGAATACAACAACATAGTCTGTCATGAGAGGCGGTGCTGTTTCTCTAAAATCTCTTTTATATACAGGTATTTCTCTTCTGGTTTGTCCTGCTTCCACTTCAAAACCGGTCCCGCCCACACGCAGCCGACACAGCATTTCTCGATTCCTATTCGTCCTCTTCCAAACCCTTCCGCATGCTCCCTGCGGCTCCTGTGTCTTTACAACAGCTTCTCACACAGCAAACATCAGAAGCTAAAAATTATCATGAACACATTTGAGAATACAACTCTTCTCTAGCGTTCCATGGGTGCACAGATAACTCAACCTCCTGACCACGGACCATACTGTTTTAAAATACACGGGCAAATTTATCACCAAATCTCTCCACTATATGCTAACACATCTACCTCTCCAGGATATGGACAGTTGTATGTTTTTGACACAGCGCAAGCTACTGAAGTACGCTTACAAAATAAAGCAAACTCTGCATGCATTTACTTTTCCAGCTAGATTCAATGCTCAGAACCATCAACCCCTTCGCTAAATCATACAAACGCATGCATGAGATCGCTCAGTCCAATCCAACAGCATCTGTATGAATGGTTTTCAAGGAAAACCCTAGGCAGGATTTACGATGATGCAATGCCCTGACATGTCACACCGATGTTGCAGCGATTTTCGTCGGAGAAGATGGCGAACCGCCTGCCAAAAGGGACATTTGCATCTATCCCATAGGCAACTCCTGTAAACAGATTTCCACGCTCAATATGAATTGCGATCCTATGGTTTACCCACTTTTATTCCCTTACGGAGACATTGGCTGGCACAAAGATTTACAACATGTTCCCGATAAAAGAACCGCCAAGCGAATAAGGCTTACTCAATGCCAATTTTACACATACAGATTAGCAATGAGGAATACATTTAGTATTTTGCACTCCCGCCGCAAACTATTCCAATGGTACATCGTAGATGCGTATGTTAAAACAGAGAGCATGCGTCTCAACTATCTCAGATTACATCAACAAGATCTGCACGTATAACAATACAAAGGACTATCAGACGCACTGCAAGCAAACGTTGAAAATAACAACGTACATGTAGGCAAAATTACCATGTTACCGTCCACGTTTCCAGGAAGTCCAAGGTACATGCAACAAAACTATCAGGATGCCATGGCCATAGTACGTAAATTTGGAAAGCCTGATTTATTTATCACTTTCACATGTAATCCTGCTTGGCCGGAAATTGTACATGCACTGTCAGATACCCAAAGACCAGAGCACAGACCTGATACCAGTCTTCAGCCACGGTCAGTTCTACGTGGCTTTTTCTAGGTTAAATCTTTCGACACATTATCTCTCTTCTCCACCAAAACACCTATGCACAACTGCGTCTTTCAAGAAGTATTTATTTCTTCTTGATTTCTGAATTCCTTTCTCACTATTTTCCGTTCCTATTCTTATACCGCCGTAAACTACAGCGGGCGTCAGCTAGTTATAAATAACAATGCTAGTAATCCCAGAGTTTTATTCTCTACAATTGATTGTCTGCTAAACCCAAGTCGCTCAATGGAATGTTTCCAAAAAACTTCCAGTGAAACTTGTGAGGCTTTGGCTATGTTTTTAATCACAAAATGAATGATATTAGAAATACTATAGTACATCTCCCCAATTCTGATCCTCTTAAACCACGCTGCTCCATTTTAAACAAATAAAATTATTTCACCAGTATAGATTTACCTGGTTTATATAAAATAATTTCTCGACTGAGACCCTCCACCTGCATCCTTGACCCAATACCAACAAGTTTTTTGCAAAGAAGTATCTGGTGTGCTAATTGATAGTATTCTTGACATAGTAAATTCATTAGGTACGGGGGTCTTCCCCTGCTGTAGTTACACCCCTGCTCAAGAAAAATAATCTCAACTCCTCTGCTTTTGAAAATTTTAGAACTATTTCTAACCTGCCTTTCTTAACACTCGAATCACCAGAGCCAACGAAAAAACTCTTAAATCCAACCCACCTTAAATCCCTTCGCACTTCTGTCAGCTTCATTTGATTCTGATAACAAGTGCAAGAAGGCGTGCAAATGAATATGAATAATATGAATAATGTTGCATCAGTGTCACTATGTTTTCCGAAATTTACTATACAGTTCATAAAATGAGTTATATCATATATAGCTATGTCTGTGTTTTTTGTCAGTGTGGCTTTGACATCATGGACCATAAGGTGCCTACTAATTCAGCGTGAGCAGTAACACTCAATAAAACTGAATTAAAAAGAATTCAAGTGACGGTGAGATACGAAGAAGGCAGATTCACCAGCAATTGTGGGTCAGCTTTTATCCCTCCAGATCAGAGAATTTCTAGTTCCATGGTCTCAAAACACCACTCACATCTACAGTTACCAGTTTCAGATAAAAAGTAACCGCGTCAGATCTGGGACGGGAAGGTGGGTGTTGTATCGTGATCACGACTGAGAGAATAAACATGAAAACAAATGTAAACTTTTATAAGTGGTATAAATTTACACCGGCTGTTACAGACACAAATCAATGTATATTTTTTATTGTATACTAGTCATTTAGCCTGTTACAATAACGGGCGCTAGAACAGTAGTGCATAAACATTAGTAGGAACAGTCTATATTAAATGGCAAGGGACTTTGACCTCATTCTTTTTGTTAGTTGTATTTTTCTTTCTTTTAGCCTTTCTTTTGTTGATGTTTACTTGCTGAGCTGACCGTTCTTTGTGGGCTGCCGCCGTGTATTGTGTGTCTTTAATTTTCTGTGACAGTAATACTGTCTTGTATGTCCGCTGGCTTGTACGTCTGTAATATACCTTTAATTTTCTCTGGCGGTAATACAGGCGTGCGTGTCGGTAATATGCCTTTAATCTCCTCTGACAGTAATACTGGCTTGTATGTGGCTGTAATGTGCGTCACTGCATTGTGTACCTTTAATTTCCTCTCGCAGTAATACTGGTTTGTATTTCCGTAAAATGCCTCTAACTTTCTCTGGCAGTAATATCGTGCATCGCACCATGCCCTGCGCATGCGCACTTCACCAGAAGCTCCGCGCATGCGCACTTCACCAGAAGACACACACACACGGACACCTGGACGCACAAAGGGATTTTATTAAAGAGGATAACATTAACAATAAGAGCAGCTCACTACTCAAAACGGTAAATTTGCTGGGGAGCTTGTTTCGAACTCACGACCTCCGGATTATAAATCGGTAGTTCTAACCACAGCACCACAGAAGCTGTCGTTTTGTACTTGCAACTTTCGTGAAAGTGTTTATTTGATATTTGGCCATCAGCCTTCACACATTATAGAGTTCATATCTACATTTTGTCATTCATTACTAAAACATGAAAAACGTTTCTGTTTTAACAATGTGTTTACCTAGATTGTTGCAGACACAAAACACATCAAATTATTTCCCCTTACAATTCTGGGCAGCTCACTCCCAGATAATCAATCAAGGCAGGAACTGGGAGAACTTCTTGCCCATTCTGAGGTGGTGGGGGATGGCATAGAAGGCTGCTTGGGCTTATCAACAAATTTAGAACACAAAAGACGCTGACAGAGAGATTTTACGAGATTTTTCGTTGGCTCTGGTAATTCTAGTGTTAAGTAAAATCCTAGAAAAGGCAGTCATTATGCAGCTAAATGATCACCTGAATAAACATTCTTTTTTTGACCATTATCGGTCAGGTTTTAGAACAAATTGCAGTACAGAAAATGCACTTGTTAAAGTAGTACGTAACTTGCAGGTAAATGCAGATAGAAGCCGTTTATCTGTTCTCATCCTCATATATCTGAGTGCCGCATTTGATACCATTGATCACAATATTCTTAGAAATCTTCTTAGTCAATGGGTGGGCCTATCTGGCAGTGTCTTAAATTGGTTTGAGTCTTACTTGACTGGTAGAAAATTCTTTTTTAGTTGTGGTAATTCAAAGACACATGATATTCTATATGGTGTTCCAGAAGGATCTGTCCTGGGTCCACTGCTCTGTTTGATCTACATGCTTCCATTGGGTCAGATTATCTCAAGGCATATTGTGAACTACCACAGCTATGCTGATGACACACAACTATATTTATCAATAGTGCCTGATGACCCCGACTCTCTTGGTTCACTGACACAGTGGCTTACTTGTGTTTCTGAATGGACGAGTAATAATTTTCTCAAACTAAATAAGGAGAAAACACAAATTTTAGTGATTGGCAAAAATGGATATAATGAGGGTATCTATACTAATAAAAGGCAAAGCCCTCACTGACTGACTGACTGACTCATCACTAATTCTCCAACTTCCCGTGTAGGTAGAAGGCTGAAATTTGGCAGGCTCATTCCTTACAGCTTACTTACAAAAGTTAGGCAGGTTTCATTTCGAAATTCTACGCGTAATGGTCATAACTGGAACTTGTTTGACTGACTCACTCATCACTAATTCTCCAACTTCCCGTGTAGGTAGAAGGCTGAAATTTGGCAGGCTCATTCCTTACAGCTTACTTACAAAAGTTAGGCAGGTTTCATTTCGAAATTCTACGCGTAATGGTCATAACTGGAACCTGTTTTTTTGTCCATATACTCTAATGGAGGAGGCGGAGTCACGTATTGCGTCATCACGTATTACGCCTCCTACGTAATCACGTGAACTGAAAATGAGGAAGAGATTTACAGCACAAGTCAAACGCGGGAACGAAGGTAAATGACGTTAATTGTTGACTGTCTTTTAATACTGTGTAATTGTTGAGTGTCTTTTAATACTGTGTAAGCATACATATTAACATGTGCAATTAAACGTGTGCATTTACGGGGTGATTTCTCAGGCTTAAAAGCTCGCCTTTTATTAAAAAGGTAAATGCAGACTCTTTTCATTCTGAAGGGCACAAACCACGTTAGATTTCAGCCGTTAAACGCACAAAAATGTCAGTTCACCAGATAAATAAGCGCAACATATTATCAGTTGTATTGTATGCTTACAATACATATAGAAATGTGTTAATCGTTAACTAATATTATGGGATGGTGTTTTTCGACTCGTGCCTTGATTTAAACGATTGCATGTCTTGGTGGGTTTGCGTAGCTTATTGTCAATATCTTTACACCTCTTTTTAAGACTTAATTTAAAAAGGTTTTGTTTTCTTCTTAATTAAAATTTAAAAGCAATACTTCACCGCTGCGAAACCCCTCTAGCGCTGACATCCGAGGTTCGATTACCGTAAGCGAGTGCAGTGAGTCTGTACGCCTGATGAGCCAAGAATAAGGGGGAAAGACGTGTCGCGTACTCTTTGCATTATTTGACAGTAAACTATTTTCATCCATTCTATGATCTGCTTCTCACAACTGAAGGCACCGTGGCTGATGTTACCTGACTTGCTGGCCAACCTGGTAGGTAACCACCCACTCACTTCACTCCCTTACGGGAATCAAACCTCGGACGTCAGCACTAGAGGTGAAGCCCCTAAAATTGCGCCAAGGCGTGTGGTTCGTTTATTTGATAGCATGTAGATCGGGGTAATTACATTCACGGCATTCGTAGTCTGATTCACAATCTGATTGTATGGGTGGGTTAC
>NC_041404.2:100405799-100470799 GCF_900747795.2 Erpetoichthys calabaricus
AGGCTCACAGTGGGCTATCCCTTGAAACACTACTTTAGTTATTAAATGGTCAGGAGTATCAAAAATACCCGGAGTAACTTGTAACCAGTCTGTTCTTTCAAGGCATTTTTCCACCCATGGTCCTATTTCCCCCATTTAACAGTGTGTGATTTAGCTAAGGAAAAATATGAGGCACTATTTTGCCAAGATAATATATGTGCTGTAAGCATGTAAAATGAACAGAAGCAGCTGCCTTTGTGGATGAAATAAAAACACAGTAGATGTGAAGGGTTTCGGGGCAAGTACCAGAAGTCAGGGGCCTGTAAATTGGGAAAAAACAAGGGGAAAAAGAGTGTAGGGCTTTGAGGAGAATGGTGTGTGGGGAAATATCTAAAAGAGGGTTTGGGGTAAGGGGTAATTTGACACAACAACTTTAGGGTTGAACAAAGTATGTCCGCCAGGACGTGACTGGACTTGAAGAGGTTTTGATACTTGAAGAAGGTGAGGTTGTCCAGAAGCAGTAAGCACAGTAACAGTTTTGTTCGAGGTAGGGACCTTTGCCAGCAAGCGAGTGGCACCAGTGTCGATTAAGAAAACAGTCTCAGTGCCATCAACGAACAATGTCAGTAAAGGATCAGTCTCTGAATTATGAGTGAGCAAAGGTAGTTGAAAAGAGTGGCTGGAGGTCCCAGCGTTTTCCTATGGCCAGTATTGTTAGTCAGGGGTGTCAGAGGAAACAGGTGGAATAAGGGGAGGTGGGGGCTGTTGCTGTCTGTGAGGGCACTCCCGACGAAAATGTCCAGTTTCACCACAGGCGTAACAAGAGTAGGAATTAACATTGGGATTAAAGGGAGAGGGAATAAAAGGATTCTTAGTGTGGTCAACAGGAGGAGCTCTAAAACCACCTCGTCCTCCTCCTCGTCCTCGTCTGCTTCTTTTTCCTCGTCTCCTTCTTTTTCCTCGACCTTGGTCAGGAGCATTCCTGGTATAATAGTTCATCTGTGTTGCCAATAATTTGGCATGAGAGTTCGATTCAGCCTGTTCAGCATGTCGTTTGACTTCATCAAACGTGGCACTTTCCCACTCAATACAGGAAGTGCAGACCTTGTTTTGTATATCAAAGCGCAAACCGGAAACAAAAGGCGGAACTGCAGCTCGGGTGCGGTCATCAGCATTTCCCAAGCCCGAGTGATTAGCCATAAGGTCTTGAATCCTATGTGCCCATTCATCAACCGTCTCGTCTTTCTTTTGTTTTGCAGCAGAAATAAGGGACCAGTCCGTTCCTTTTTTATATTTTTCTGCAATATTTTGTCTCAACGCCTCCCATTGTGGGTTAAATTCGCCTTCTCCACCTATCCCCTGTCCTCGAGTTAAAACTGGGTTCCATACCCATGGAATGTCATTGCGGACACCCCTGCTAACAGTGGCCCATGTGGTCCCAAACTTTCGACGAAATACCTGGGTCCATTCAGCAGCATTAGGCTTATACATGCTATCTAAGTGATCAAGTTGTTCAACAAATTTTAGTCCTCCTACTTCCTTTGGATCTGGAAGTGCATTCACGACATCTTTTAGTTCTTGGATGTCCCAATTCCGATGTATCATAACTGTTGTGGGATTTTGGGGTCCAGCTGGATGGGCAGGGTTATAATGGGGATTGGGAACTTCTATTAAAGGGCAAGTAAGTGAATGTGAAAGATCAGAAGAGAAAAAAGTTGGAGCTGGTTTGTGAGTGGAGGTTTGACTTCGAGTGCATTTGGAGACGGGGGTTTGTCTAGTACAGGGTGGGTCATCACGATGGGTTGAGGGGTCATAGTGATCTGTGCCTGGGGAATCATCAGGGGAAACTTCTGCTAGTTGTAGTGCAGGGGGGGGGCAATCGGAATGGGGAATAGAGGAGGGGATAATAGAGGTGTCTGAGGTCGGTTCTGAGGAGGGGAAAAAAATAATAGGATAAAGGGGGTACTGCTTCTAAATTTCTATCGATTCGATACGGTCCACTATTATTTACATCTCCTGTCCCCTCTATTGGCCAACGCCCACCACTCTGTCTATTCCGTTTCTTACATGCCTTCTTGAAATCTAAACCTGTCTTCTTTTCTATTAATTTTCTAGGAGACCCATTTTTACGGAGCGTCTGTTGATCCTCCGAAAATAATTCTTCCAGCATTAATGATTTTGATCCCCCTGTGCGGCGATTAACAGGCTTACTGTTATAAGTTCCCATTTTGTTCCCCTGCCCTCCCGGGTTCTGTATTTAATTTTCCAACTATATACTGATTCGCCTAATCCCTTGTACGTATGAATCAGCAAGGCATTAAGTGTGCCACTCACTAAACCTAAACTGTTCCCTTCTTAGTTTCAAGGGGAGACACCTAACTATCGGTCCTGATCCAGTTCCCAGGAGAACACGGTTTTGTTGCTTATTCCGTATGTAGATTTATTTATTTTCCCATAGCGCTACATATCTTCCATAGCTACATATCTTCCATAGCGCTACGTGTCATTCCGTTCCTAACAGCAATCCTGTAATCTGTGCTCTTTTCGGTTTATTTCCATACCACCCCGTTACTCGTCCCGTTAGCCTGTCCGCTCACATCCCTGGATTCCAGCTCAGGTGACTTCGTGTCCGATTCGGTTCAGCAGAATACTACATCAATACGTCCAGCCGAGTCTAGGATATGGGTGAGGCCAGTATCCTTTCGTCAGACCTTTCGTATGCGTCAAACTGCTTGGGTCAAGTCTCCATCACCTTAAGCAACCCGTTGAGATATGAGTATGACTAGACGGTCAACAGGAAACTCGCCCTCCCGTTATTTAGAAAATAAAAAATATTCGGAAATCCCCCGGTGCTTACCCCAGCCTGGAAGTGTGCAAGCTCTGTCTGGAAATCCGTTCAGTCACCGTGGATGTAGCAAAGAGGAGACCAGGGGCTCCTCACGCAAGAACTGTTTCAGGACAGGGCAGTCCTAACTTTTGCCGGAGCTGCATGCTCTGCTGCCGGATATCTCAAGTTAACGGCAGTCCGCTGTTAAGACGGATCACTGAAATGGTCTCGCCGGAGGAGTCGACCGGCCGTCTCTTGCCCCACGTCCGGGCGCCAAAACTGTGGACACTTTTTGTGACTGAAGACAGAGAAGAAAATTAAAATTAGTCAAAAACCTTTTATTAATACATACCAGGCAAGGGTAAAATGTCAGAGAAACACAGTCCTAGGACACCGCGCTTCATCTGCCTCGAGCGCAGATGTCCTTGTTCTTTTATACCTTTCTAATCTCCTGATCGTTGACCATGTAAGCAAAAAATAGCATCCTGACTCATTGTACTTTTCCAGTTTTTGTAAAGTCATTACCCTAAAGGTATATTTTCTTGTCACACACATCATCAAAAGAAACTTCCAGAAAGTATACATGCTTTTTGTCACGCACGCCAAACACAAACAAGTTTCATCACTCTGTCCTATTTTCTATACACACATGCATTTTGTTCAATTACATCTTTTTATGTTTTCACAATATACACATATATGTATATATATGTATATATACATATATAAATGTATATATATATATATATATATATATATATATATATACACATACATACACATATATACACACACACATATATATATACATACACATATACATACACACACACATATATATATATATATATATATATATATATATATATATATATATATATATATACACATACATATATACATATATATATATATATACACATACATATATACATATATATATATATATGTGTATGTATATGTATATATATGTATGTATATGTATATATGTGTATATATATATATATATATATATATATATATATATATATATATATGACAGCAACACTCATAACAATGACAACACAATTACATTGACAATCATGTTACGTTATTTTAAAAATGTTTCCTTTACTTTTTCATAACCTCTTTAACACACTATTTCTCCGCTGCGAAGCGCGGGTATTTTGCTAGTTAGAAATAAACTTGATCCATTAGGCTTAAAAGTCAAGACAGTGGCAAAGAATTTAGGGGGTAATTATTGACTCTGACCTAAATTTTAAGTCACATTTTACTCCGATTACTAGGACAGCATTTTTTCATGTAAGAAATATAGCAAAAGTTAGATCTCTTATAACTTTGCAAGATGCTGAGAAATTAGTTAACGCTTTTTTTCAGTCAGCTATACTACTATAATGCACTGCTTTCAGGACTATCCAAAAAAGACATCAATCAATTACAACTAGTGCAGAATGCAGCTGCCAGAAACTTAACTAGGAAAAGAAATTCTGAGCCCATCTCTCCAGTTTTGATGTCACTACATTGGTTACCCGTACCATTTACAATCGACTTTAAAATACTGCTTATGGTTTACAAAGCCTTAAATAATCTTCCATCCTATATCTCGGAATGCCTTTCACCTTACACTCCAGATCGTACCCTTAGATCTTCAAATGAGTGTCTGCTTATAATTCCAAGTGCTAAACTTAAAAGAACTGGTGAGGCAGCCTTCTGCTGGTATGCACCTAAAATCTGGAATAGTTTACCAGTAGAAATTCGCCAGGCTAATACAGTAGAGCACTTTAACAAAACCTGCTAAAAACTCATTATTTTAATATGGCTTTCTCATAGCTTCATTTTAGTTTAACCCTGATATTCTATATATGCATTTAATTATCTTTTATTTTTCATGGCTCTGAAATCCATACTAATCCCTACTTTCTCTGCTGTTCTTTTTCCGGTTTTCTGTGGTGCCGATCTGTGCCACTACCACCTGATCTAAGCCCCATGCTGTCCCTACATTGATGGATTGAATTGATTCTTCCATGTGAAGCCTGAAAATCTTGAGGACTGATTGAGATCATTTATGTTATGCTAGAGGGGGCTGAGCGTTCTCGTGACCTGGAACCCCTGCAGAATTTTTTTTTTTTTTTTTCTACAACTGTCCGGAGTTTTTTGTTTTTTTCTTTGTTTTTTCTGTGCTCCCTGGACATTGAACTTTACTTTTATTCGATGTTAATTAATATTGCCTAATTTTATTCTTATATTTTGTATTTTTTTTCTCTTTCTTCATCTTGTACTTTGAGCTACATCATTTGTATGAAAATGTGCTATAGAAATAAATATTGTCATGATGTTGTTGATGAAAAGGATTTAGGAGACATAGTGGACTCTAAGCTATCAACTTGCCGACAGTGTTCAGAAGCCATTAAGAAGACAAACAGAATGCTAGGTTATATAGCATAATGTGTGGAGCACAAGTCCAAGGAGGTTATGCTCAAACTTTACAATGTAATGGTGAGACCTCATCTGAAGTACCATGTGCAGTTTTGGTCTCCTGGCTACAAAAAGGACAAAGCAGCATTAGAAAAGGTTCAGAGAAGAGCAACTAGGCTGGTTGATTGTAGGGCTACAGGGGTTGAATTATGAGTAAAGATTAAAAGAGCTGAGCCTATACTGTTTAAGCAAAAGAAGATTAAGAGGTGACATGATTGAAGTGTTTAAAATTATGAAGGGAATTAGTACAGTATATCGAGACTGCTATTTTAAAATGAGTTCATCAAGAACACAGGGACACAGTTGGAAACTTGTTTAAGGTAAATTTCATGCAAACATTAGGAAGTTTTTCTTTACACAAAGAGGGATAGACACTTGGAGTAAGCTACCAAGTAATGTGGTAGACAGACTTTAGGGACTTTCAAAATTCGACTTGATGTTTATTTGGAAGAAATAAGTGGATAGGACTGGCAAGATTTGTTGGCCTGAATGGCTTGTTCTCCTTTAGATTGTTCTAACGTTCTAGTGTTCTAATCCATATTACTAACCGAGAATGGTAAAACGGATATGGACGCAGGGACCTGCCTGCCCGTGTACGCAAAAGACGTACTGCGCAGGCGCCAGCGCCATGCCCCCCCTCATGAGGACGCTAAAGAAAAAAGGATTCAGACGCAAGCGCAAACCCATGGCACACAAAAAAGAGGATTCAGGCACCCCCCTCCAACCAACGGATCCAACCGACAGAAAATAAGAAATGAGGACGCTAAAAAAAAAAAGGTGTCAGACGCAAGCGCAAACCCATGCCACACAAAAAAGAGGATTCAGACCCACGACCGCCACACAAAGCTCTCCTCCACTAACAGAAATAAGAAATCAGTCCACGCGCCCGTTTATGCCGCAAGCAGGATAAAGCGAGGTCAGAAATAAAACACAGAATAGAAAGCAAAGTAAAACTTCATAAAGGGATTAAAGAACGGGGACAAACACATGGAGAGCGGGTTACAGATGATGAAACCTGGAATGCAACAGCTACAAAAAAACCTAGCCATTAAACACATGCACACCGACATACACAATATAAAGGCAGAACCATCGACAGTTTAACGTCCACACCACACAGTGGATACGAACCCTGAAGGTTCAGGCGCCTACATCGGGCGTCACAAAGCCCAGTAAATTACAAAAGGCAAATGCTCCTACACAGCATGGTAAGAACCGACATAATACGGAATGCGCAGGCTTTGCCGCCATGTTGTGAGTGGCACTACTGCGTACATCTAATGAACGTGAACTCCTACAACGCGTGTCTCAAACTGCATAAGCAAAGCAGGCACGGGTTCAACACGACACACCTCGAGTTACCGAGATACAAACACGCGCTTGCCTGGATATAATTACTTAACAGTGGAGAGCCCCGGAGTGACACGGGCAAGCTCTCCGTATTAAACGTGCGTCATCCTCACACATGGCTACCCAGCAGGCACGGGTTCAAAACACCGGGGGTAGGCGAGCAGGGGGCGGAGCCCCCTTGTGATAAATAAAATAGGGTCGGACTTTATACTTCTTTGTGCAATCTTGTGATATTTGTTTAACATCTTCAATTATAATTTTCAAGTTTCATCTTGCCTGATGTAGTGTTTTTCTGCTTCTGCTGCTTTAGGGTCATGTTGTTTTATCCTGTAAGACAGCAGTGGCATTCCATAGACCCTCTATATCTGACTTGAATTGTATATGCTGTTCATATCTACTGTAGGTGGTAAATTTCTAAAATGGTAGAAGTAAAACAGACAATAGACTATTAAGGTAAGTTACTGAGAAGTAAAACAGACAATAGACTATTAAGGTAAGTTACTGAGGTATTGATTAGTCAACACTTTAAGGGAGTCGCTTCAATTTTACAGGGATGTTGTATGGAGAAATGATGCCTTCATTTCTGTTCTAAGTGACATTTAACCAATATACAGGTTTAAGATTCAGTATTGTCATGTGTGTAAAGTACAGTGAAATTCTTACTTGCATATGCTAATAAATGTGCCATTCTCTGGCACCATGATTGACTGACTGGTCTCTTAAAAAGCATGCTCAAAATGTTTTTTTTAATATTCTAGTTTTGTCATTTTTACTTTAACTAAGAATTTGCTTAATACCTAGGCAACAGACCTTTCATTCTCAAAAATAGAACATTAGTGGGATTTTTTTTATGTGCTGTTAGTTAAAGTTTCACTTTTTAATTAAAGATTTAATTTTTCCGGCCACTACTAGCATAACCTGGTTTATTTTATTTTCATTTTTTCATTTTGTGATTACTACTGTAATAAAGTATACTTTCTTTCATTCATTTTCTACCGCTTATCCAAAACTGGATTACATAGGCAGCAGTCTTAGCAGTGAGGCCCATACATTACTTTCCCCAGCCACACTTGCCAACACATACTATGAGATCCCAAGGCATTCCCCGGCCATCTGGGAGATATAATCCTCCCACCAAGACCTGGGTCTTCATTGGGGTTTCCTCTCAACTAGTTGAGCCTGTAAAACCTCCACAGGGAGGCATCCATATCAGATGCCCGAACCACCTCAGCTGCCTCCTCTCGATGTGGAGGTTCAGCAGCTCTACTCTAAGCCTCTCTTGGATGTCTGTGCTTGTCACCCTATCTCTAAGGGAGAGCCCAGCCACCGTGTGAAGAAAGCTAATTTCAACTGCTTGTACCTGTGATCTCATTCTTTCTGCCATTACCCAAAGCTCATGACCATAGGTGAGTTCAGATACTTAGATCAATTGGTAAATCAAGAGCTTTGCCTTCTGACTTAACTCTTTTTCACCATTACGGATCAGTATAGCGACCACATAACTGTGCTTGTCGTCACTGTCAGTCTGTTGATCTCAATATCCCATTTTCCCTCTCTCGTGACCAAGACCCTGAGGTACTTCAACTTCTCCATCTGAGGCAGTAACTCGCCTCCCACCTGATGTGGACAATCTTTTTTTCTATTGAGGACCATGACCTCATATTTGGAGGGGCAGATCCTCATCCTTACTGCTTCACACTCGGTCACAAACTATCCCAGTGTGTGCTGGAGTTCACAACCTGGTGAAGCCAACAGGACCATGTTATCTACAAAAAGCAATGATGCAGTACTAACGCCACCAAACTGGACCCCCACCCCATCCTGGCTGTGCCTTAATATTTTGTCCATGAAAATCTCAAACAGTATAGGAGCCAAAGCACAGCCTTGGTGGAGTTCCACACAAAGTGGGAATAGTGCTGAAGTTCTTCCAAGTAAGCGGACACAACTCTCACTGTAATTATACATGGACTGAATATCCATTAGGACCCCAGAACCATATGCTCTTCTAGCACCCTCCACCGAATCCTTGGAGGAACATGGTTATATACCTTTTGGTGGCGTTAGTATTGCATCAGTGCTTTTTGTAGACAACATTTTGTAGACTTCTCTAAATCCACAAAACACATGTTGACCAATTGGGTGTACTCCCATGCTCCCTCTAGAATCCGCATGAGGGTAAAGAGCTTTTTGTATTTTCCATTAAGTCTGTTGTTTTCCTTTTATTTCCCTTTAGGTAGTCTTTGAGAAGGATGGTGTTAATCTTCATACAAGTGCGAGGAAACATGCAGACCATAATTCCTTAATCCCTGGTGTTCTTCGTATAGTGGAAAAGGTAAGAATTTTTTTTTTTTTAACAGTGAAAAATTCCGCTTTATTGACTTAGTGTTTTTTTAATTTCTATTTTGAATTTTGTGTCTTTCATTAAGAATATACTTGAAACAAAGTCATATCATGTGTTTAAGTTTTGGCAATGTATTTACTTTTCTGGGATCATGTTTTTATTAAATATACTGAGCTATAAATTTGTCATTTAACCTTTCTGTCTGTAATCACTTTGAAAGAATTGCATAATTTTTGTTAGATTTTTGAATAATTATAGATTGCCTCAGTAATAAGTCTGCTTTATGCAAACTGTAATTGTGCATTTTTTTCCTGTACAGGATCGCAAAGCAAAATTAGAGTGGACACCCATAGGAGAAGAAAAGGGGTCTATACCTCATGTTACTTTCACTAAGAAGGTAAATTAATTTTTGAGTCATATAGAAATTTAATATGGTTATAGTAGTTTTTCTCAGATGTGGTAGTAGGTTTTTGTGTGCCATTTAGTCATAAATAACTATGGTAGTCAGTCTTAGTAAGTAAACTGTTCATCATTATTTATCATTTTTAAGTGGTTCACAAATACGGGTCTTCATTTCTGTATCCAGCAGGGGACACATGCTGCCTGGGAAGAGGTTACTTAGAGGCTGCAGTTTTTACTAAACCCATGTATATACATATCATTCCATAGTGGTACGGCAGTGATTAAAATAATCAGTACATTAATCTGCGATTATATTTGCTTCAGTTTAATATTGGATTGACACTTGCAATAATAAAATAGTCAAAGGAGAGCTATACTTGTCCAAAGCCTGATGCAGTTGGGGTTTTCTGCGATCAGTGCATGTCCAGCCTTTGACAGAGTGTGGGGAAAGCATTGTCCTAGGCATGGACAGCAGTGATGTTTTTCATCCGTCTGTAGGTGAGCTCTGGAGTTCCATGCAGTTGTTTGATTTTTTTACACCTTCTCTTTAAACATGCAGCCTGCAGACATAGGTACAGTTGGTTTGCTGACTGCAGAGGTTGCTTGCTTGGGAGCCCTTAAAATAGCTGATGACCCTGGCCAAACGGAGCACTTCAGCATTATGTCACACTTGACTCATCTCCCTGTCAGGTTCACCCTGTCATTTAGATTCTAATTTTAAATAAAATGATGTGTATGAATAACCTGTAAAGTTCACAGTGGCACACTAAAGCCTTTGCCTCCATTCCACCCTTTGACACTGTGACCTGGGACTAGTCTATGATGAGCTTGTCCACAATGCAGGACATATGCACAGTGCAGCCCCTAACAAATGGGAGTGTACCTATTTCTTATTTTGTTGTTCTAGCTAGTATAAATCATTTTTTGTACAATAATGAAAACATTTACAACTATAAATTACGAACACAATTTGATGGACAGTTACATTTAACTAACTCTTAATGGATGGTGATCACTTAGTTAAGACTCACTCCAATGGTGTGGGGAGAACTTCTTAATTTCCTTTGCAGAGGTAATTATCTTTTATCAGTTTTCTGTCTTACATTAACACTAGAATCCCTGAAGTCTACAAAAAAACTTGTAATGCTGGGCCACCTTAAATTCCCTTGCACCTCCTCATCAGTGTCTTTTGTTTTGCAGATGTATCGATCAGCACTGGTAGCAGGCAGCCTTCTATCCCATCCCCTTCTGACACAGCTTTAGTCGTACACAAAGTCCTTCCAGCTCAAGTCTGTTTATTTGGGTGTGAGGTACCTTGAATTGTATAGGGTAAATAATATTATCGGTATTTGGAACACATATGTTTCATGTGTGTTCCATGTCTACAACGATTTGTGTAAATGTAGGAAATGCAAGGCAAGAAATGTTGAACACATAAATAGAACAGAAACTTTATTCATGTTCTACTAATAATTGGCAAAATGCTGACTTGAAGTGTATAATGTGTGAAGACTGAAGTCCAAATATCAAACAAACACTTTCACAAAAGACAAATATAACAAAACAAGTACGCTTTGTTTTTTTCTAGAATTTAACCAAAGTAAAAGAAATTGGGATAGGCTACAACAAACACACATAGGTCTGCTTGCCCTCTCCGCAAGAAACATCCACTCACATATAAGAACAGTGCAGCTGCACCAGGCGTAAAGGTGAAAGATTACACCATTTGGATGCAGCAAGAGGGTGGGTGTCATCCTGCCAGTGAATCTGCCATACTCCTGTCCTTCAACAAAACAGTAAGGCCTACAGAGTTCACCAGGGTATTGTGCAAAATCCTGTTTGTGATTATATTTTGTGATGGTCTTTATAAAAAAACATTTTTATGTTACTTATATAAAAGCCAGATCGAATGTTATTTACCTGTTCATCCTTGATTTATTTACTTAGCTTCATACACCATAATGTCACAAGTAGATCAAACACAGGAAGCTCTGCAGTCTACTACTACTAATTAGTGTTACAACAGAATTTCCCTGGGCTCTTGCAGTGGGTACCATTGCCCCCCATTACCTTATGAATAGTCATGATATATATACAGTGCATCCGGAAAGTATTCACAGCGCATCACTTTTTCCACATTTTGTTATGTTACAGCCTTATTCCAAAATGGATTAAATTAATTTTTTTCCTCAGAATTCTACACACAACACCCCATAATGACAACATGAAAAAAGTTTACTTGAGGTTTTTGCAAATTTATTAAAAATAAAAAAATTGAGAAAGCACATGTACATAAGTATTCACAGCCTTTGCCGTGAAGCTCGAAATTGAGCTCAGGTGCATCCTGTTTCCCCTGATCATCCTTGAGATGTTTCTGCAGCTTAATTGGAGTCCACCTGTGGTAAATTCAGTTGACTGGACATGATTTGGAAAGGCACACACCTGTCTACAGTGGGGCAAAAAGTATTTAGTCAGCCACCAATTGTGCAAGTTCTCCCACTTAAAAAGATGAGAGAGGCCTTTAATTTTCATCATAGGTATACCTCAACTATGAGAGACAGAATGAGAAAAAAAAATCCAGAAAATCACATTATTTGATTTTTGAAGAATTTATTTGCAAATTATGGTGGAAAAAAAGTATTTGGTTAATAACAAAAGTTCATCTCAATACTTTGTTATATACCTTTTGTTGGCAATGACAGAGGTCAAACGTTTTCTGTAAGTCTTCACAAGGTTTTCACACACTGTTGCTGATATTTTGGCCCATTCCTCCATGCAGATATCCTCTAGAGCAGTGATGTTTTGGGGCTGTTGCTGGGTAACACGGACTTTCAACTCTCTCCAAAGATTTTCTATGGGGTTGAGATCTGGAGACTGGCTAGGCCACTCCAGGACCTTGAAATGCTTCTTACAAAGCCACTCCTTCGTTACCCGGCGGTGTGTTTGGGATCATTGTCATGCTGAAAGACCCAGCCACGTTTCATCTTCAATGCCCTTGCTGATGGAAGGAGGTTTTCACTCAAAATCTGACGATACATGGCCCCATTCATTCTTTCCTTTACACGGATCAGTCGTCCTGGTCCCTTTGCAGAAAAACAGCCCCAAAACATGATGTTTCCACCCCCATGCTTTACAGTAGGTATGGTGTTCTTTGGATGCAACTCAGCATTCTTTCTCCTCCAAACACGACGAGTAGAGTTTTTACCAATAAGTTCTATTTTGGTTTCATCTGACTATATGACATTCTCCCAGTCCTCTTCTGGATCATCCAAATGCTCTCTAGCAAACTTCAGAAGGGCCTGCACATGTACTGGCTTAAGCAGGGGGACACGTCTGGCACTGCAGGATTTGAGTACCTGGAGGTGTAGTGTGTTACTGATGGTAGCCTTTGTTACTTTGGTCTCAGCTCTCTGCAGGTCATTCAATAGGTCCCCTTGTGTGGTTCTGGGATTTTTGCTCACCGTTCTTGTGATCATTTTGACCCCACGGGGTGAGATCTTGCGTGGAGCCCCAGATCGAGGGAGATTATCAGTGGTCTTGTATGTCTTCCATTTTCTAATAATTCCTCCCACAGTTGATTTCTTCACACCAAGCTGCTTACCTATTGCAGATTCAGTCTTCCCAGCCTGGTGCAGGTCTACAATTTTGTTTCTGGTGTCCTTTGACAGCTCTTTGGTCTTGGCCATAGTGGAGTTTGGAGTGTGACTGTTTGAGGTTGTGGACAGGTGTCTTTTATATTGATAACGAGTTCAAACAGGTGCCATTAATACAGGTAATGAGTGGAGGACAGAGGAGCCTCTTACAGAAGAAGCTACAGGTCTGTGAGAGCCAGAAATCTTGCTTGTTTGTAGGTGACCAAATACTTATTTTCCACCATAATTTGCAAATAAATTTCTTTAAAAATCAGACAATGTGATTTTCTGGATTTTTTTTTTCTCATTTTGTCTCTCATAGTTGAGGTATACCTATGGTGAAAATTACAGGCCTCTCTCATCTTTTTAAGTGGGAGAACGTGCACAATTGGTGGCTGACAAAATACTTTTTTGCCCCATTGTATATAAGGTCCCACAGTTGACAGTTCATGTCAGAGCACAAACCAAGCATGAAGTCAAAGGATTGTCTCGAGGCACATATCTGGGGAAGGTTACTGAAAAATTTCTGCTGCTTTGAAGGTCCCAATGAGCACAGTGGGCTCCATCTTCTGTAAGTGGAAGAAGTTCGAAACCACCAGGACTCTTCCTAGATCTGGCCGGCCATCTAAACTGAGCGATCGGGGGAGAAGAGCCTTAGTCAGGGAGGTGACCAAGAACCCGATGGTCACTCTGTCAGAGCTCCAGAGTTCCTCTGTGGAGAGAGGAGAACCTTCCAGAAGGACAACCATCTCTGCAGCAATCCACCAATCAGGCCTGTATGGTAGAGTGGCCAGACGGAAGCTCCGGAGCCGGCTTTACAAAGGCAGACTTTGAGAAATTGTGCTCTACCTGCTCCTTTACAAGTTTTGTGCACTTTTGGGTGTTTAACCACAGGAGCTTTACAATGTGAACTTGCTGACGATCGGGAATTTCACAAACATCACTGAGTCGTGCTGTGCCAGCTGCATAGGATGTTATTATCTGCTTGTCATCCAGATATATAAGATTTCCTTACACTGTGGTTGAACTGCGAAACATCAAAGCGCAATTTGCATCAATGTCCAGTTTTGCAAATGCAATTGGAGCAGTCAGCTGCACACACATTGCGATTGCAATGGCACTAGACAAGTTACATCAGCCAGGGATGAATCATCAAAGGATTGAGCTGGCATTACATCATATATAGCTGGAGAACCTATAAAAACGGCTGCTCCGTATACTCGCAGGTGCTTTTTCCAACTAGTGTGGCAAAAGGCAAGCACTTCTTCTAAAGACAGCAAGTCACCTCAAATAACCATGTAAAGAGAAGAGAATTGATTTGTTGTGTTGCTTGGGCCCGATGCTGCACTATTAAGGTGCCTTCAGAGAATGAATTCACTTATGTAAATTGAATGCATTTCCACTCTATTAATGTGCTTCTCAATAGTCCACAGAAGGTGTGTCACATTGTGCAGGCATGTAGTGTCCTGCAGAACACAGCACACAATTGTGGCTTGCCCGCAACCTGAAGAGATGTGGTATGATGAACCTGACTCATCAAATGATGAGCCAAATTAGACAGCGTTACAACTTTGTTTGAATGTAGTCAGCAGAATGTATAGACAAGTAATCAGATGCAGCATTTATTTTTTAGCCAATTCATTTAAAGATGTGCTGGGCACAGCAGCACTATCACTGCATGGAGTTACGTCATCAGCACGGGGGTTAGCATTTCTAATATTAAACAGAATAAAAGACAGTGGGCTGTGACTTGCCTTATCACAATGACTTTGATACCTTACTGCTTCTTTTTTATTTCAGGAACTGTGCGACTATCTGAACTTGAACTTTTGAGTGGCTTCACCACATTGTATCACTCCATAACTTCCTTTTCTTGCTTATACCACTGCTTAAGTCAACAAATAGTACAAGAGAGAGACAAATTTGTTGTACCACGTGAACGTGACTGAGAGAATGAAACTAAATAAAAAAAAAATAAAAACAAGCTAACAATTACAAGTACAGTGGAACCTCGGTTCACGACCATAATTTTGTTCCAAAACCGAACCGAAGCAATTTCCCCCATAGGATTGTATGTAAATACAATTAATCCGTTCCAGACCATACGAACTGTATGTAAATATATATTTTTTCTTAAGTTTTTAAGCACAAATATAGTTAATTAAACCATAGAATGCACAGCGTAATAGTAAACTAAATGTAAAAACATTGAATAACATTGAGAAAACCTTGAACAACAGAGAAAACTAACAGTGCAATAGTTTGCGCTATAGTGCTACCAACCGCTGGCTAAAAACACTTTTTTTTAATGAGTTTTAAGCACAGGGAAAAAAATGAACATTTGAAAAAATCCGTAATTTAATAAACCACCAAGAAAAGTAACATTGCAACAATGCACGCTACGAACCGATCGCTGTAAACAGAAGTGAAAACAAACACAAGCCCAGTGCATTCTTTAACTGCCTTCCTACCTTATGCGTCCAGCCCTCTCTCTCGCACTGCCTGTGCCTCTCTCTCTCTTGCGCCTCTGTGTGTGTGTCTCTCGCGCTGCCTGTGTGTGTGTCTGTCTCTCTCTCGCACTGCCTGTGTGTGTCTCTCTCTCTCTCTCGCACTGCCTGTGTGTGTCTCTCTCTCTCTCTCGCGTTGCCTGTGTCTCTCTCTCTCTCGCGTTGCCCATGTGTGTGTATCTCTCTCTCACGCTGCCTGTGTGTGTGTCTCTCTCACGCTGCCTGTGTGTGTGTATCTCTCTCTCGCGCTGCCTGTGTGTGTGTCTCTATCTCTCTCTCGCGCGCCAGTGTGTGTCTCTCTCTCACGCGCCTGTGTGTGTGTGTGTCTCTCTTGCGCGCCTCTGTGTATGTTTTGTGTCTCTTTTTCGCGCGCCTATGTGTGTGTGTCTCTCTCGTGTGTCACGCTCTCTCGCTCTCTCTCTCTCTCTCTTGCTTGCTGCACAGGAAATGCACAGGGAGAGACTGAACACATACAAACCGAAAGGGAAACTGGCTTGTTCTTATACCGAGTGTGTGGTCGTGAACAGATGCAAAAATTTGGCGAACTTTCCGAAACGTTCGTGAACCGAGGTTCCTCTGTACTAAAAATTTACACAGGGTGTTACAGACTCAAATCAAATGTATATTTTTTCTATAATATAGTAATAATAAAGGAAGCTCACTATTCAAAATGGGAATAACTCGAACTCGCAACCTCTTGATTACGAGACAACAGTTCTTACCTCTACACTAGCCAAAGAGACAACTCGGCTTCTATTTGGGCTTGGCTTTTTATTCATTAACTCTTTTTGGGCGGATGTCGACTTTTGTCGACAGGAGGGCTTGAAGGCGAATGTCAACAAAAGTCGACATCCAGGGATAGGGGGCGACAATCAGCTGTTAATGGCGACAAATCTCACTGTCACGTCACAGGCATTCCCTCTGTGCTTGGAGAAATGCTAGACTCGTTGACTCGGCAAATAAACATTGCGTGTGCGTGAGTTGCGAAA
Organism: Erpetoichthys calabaricus; assembly: GCF_900747795.2. NCBI lineage: Eukaryota > Metazoa > Chordata > Cladistia > Polypteriformes > Polypteridae > Erpetoichthys > Erpetoichthys calabaricus. Next base: position 100,422,302 of record NC_041404.2, read on the forward strand.
TGTAAACAAAGGCAAGATGGCACCGACATGTGAAAAGGCAGCGAAGCAAGTGCAGAAAAGAAAACACTCGGCAGACAATGTTTTGCGCATTATCGCGGAGTCGGACTCTTGATTTTTCAGAATCGGACTTTATTGGCAGTGATCAGGAGATCGAGCAAGAGAGTTAGAAGCAGGCATCAGCTGATCAGACACCAGCCGATGCTGCGCGAGCGGATCTGCTGCCAGTTGAGTGCCTTCGCGCAGCCGATGCATCTACGGCAAGGTTCGCATGGGATAAATACACAGACATTGATCCGTTGAGAGCCGATCTGGCTACCGGAGTTTACAAGACGGCATGGCTTGCTGTTGGACACGACAGATCACCAGCTGCTGTACTTCAGGCTGCTCTCTCCTGATGCTGCTTTTCAGCTACTGTCAGACGAGACAAACAGGTAGGCAGAGATTTTTTTTGAATCGCGGGCTGCGTTTGCATCGCATTCTCGTTTTTCAAAGTGGAAACCCACAACGAAAGACGAGGTGAAGCGCGCTGTGGCATTACAAATACAGATGGGACAGAACTGGTGATATAACTTCAGGGAGCATTGGTCCAAACGTGTTTTGTCCCCTGGTGGCTTAGGTACGTGCTGCTGCAAAGTTTTATTCACTTCTGTAATACAGTAATCCCTCACCTATCGCGGGAGTTACGTTCCAGAGCCCCCCGCGATAGGTGAAAATCCGCGAAGTAGCGACCTATATTTATTTTATTATTTATACATATTTTAAGGCTTTATAAACCCTTCCCACACTCTTATAAACCTTTCTCACTCTCTTGTTAACCTTTCCCACGCTCTTATAAACACTTCCTATGCTCTTAAACACTTTCTACATTCTTAAACACCTCAGACCAACACTGCACGCAGTGATCAGACGTCAATGTATCTGCACTCGCTTTGTGAAGGGGGGCAGCTGAACTCACGCTGAGCAGAAATGGACTTTGTGCTGCTTCTGCCAAAATGCCTGCTTGTCGCTCTGCGCGAGGAGTGTGTGTGTGGGTGTGTGAGAGCTGAACGCACCTTCGCTCAAACCCCCCCCCTCCCCGGAAGCGCAGTACGCTCCTGCCACTTCGCATTGTCAAGGGGGTGGGGAGCTGAATGAACGCTAAGGAGAAGTGGACTTTGTGCTGGCTTTGTGCTGGTTGTCGCTCTGCGTGTCAATAATTTAAAAGCCTGTACATCACCAATTTTCCTGTCTCACTGTCTTGTCTTGCGTGAAGTTAAAATGTTTTATAATAGTGAGATGTTACTCATATCCTTAGCCCGACATCCACATATCATATGTGTTAACAAAGTGTGTTTTATAAGTTTACATGTGTTTAAAGCATGTGGGATGGGTATTTTAAGGCTTAAACTAAAAAAATGTTTATTTATATGGTCTTTCTATATCGCGGATTTTCTCCTGTTGCTGATGGGTCTGGAACATAACTTCCGCGATAGGCGGGCAATCACTTGTATTTAAAAACCCGCGAAGTCGTGAATCCGCGAAAAGTGAACTGCGAAGTAGCGAGGGATTACTGTAAACAGAAGCAAATCCCATGGGGTGAGCCAGGCTATAATGCCATACGTAAAGTTCATAAAGTTTCAGAAGATGAAAAGAGGTGACAATACGGTTTTCATGCAGGCAGAAAACTTGGTGGCAGTGGCATGGCACGATGGCAAATGGGTGACTTGTCTCTCTACAGTACACACTAACAATATATATGTTAGAAAGTGCAGCAACAGACAATTGAAAAATAGGCACCAAAGCAACACATATTGTAAGGAGTGCAATGTGGCAATGACTGAAATTGGCTGCTTTGAGCGAGATCAGACTTTGCTGTGTAAAATGTATGTGATATGTATGTGAAATCATAGAGTATGCAGGCTCATACAACTTGCAAGACAGTAACATTTGACAAAAGTAAATATTTTTTGTTGATTTGATATGTTAAACAATTGCTTTGTGTTCTTTTTTAAAAAATGTTAGTTTTTGGAAAAATATTCAGCCCTGGGAGAAAAGAAACAAAAAAAAATTAGCCCTAAAAGAGTTAATCGCAACATCTAAATTGAATGATTTTTTTTCTTTGGTTATATTCCTGAATAAAAGTACACCTGTTTTGTTATACCTTTTGTGAAAGTGTTTATTAGATATTTGGACTTCATCATCACACATTATACATCTTCATGTTGGCATTTTGTCATTATTACAGTAAAATGCATGCGTGTACTGTATAATATTAACAATAAGAGCAGCTCACTACTGAAAACGGCAAATATAAGAGGCAGTCGGGATCGAAACGAGGACTCTTGATTACAAGTCAGCAAATCTTACTGCTACCACACGCCACAGAAGCTGTTGTCTTATCTTTGAACTAGTGCTGGGTGGTATACCGGTTCATACCGAAAACCGTTTTTTATTTTTTTTATGATATGGATTTTTCTTATACCGCAACACCGGTTTAAATTGCCTAAACGATGTTCAGAACGTGGCGCAGCGGGAAACTGTTCAAGTGGGGACCTTTTTCACTGCTACACTGCTAAACACAGATTTGTTGCACTAGGGCTCTTTTTCACTGCTACACCACCAAATAGTGGGCGGTAGCATAGGTATATGGAGGACTATTTCGGACAAAATTAAATAAATAAATAAATGCGCAAATAAATTAAAGTTCTGTGAAATGTGAAAAATGGACAGAGAGCATTCTGAAACTGAAGCCGACGATAAAGTTGAACATGAACAACAGAAGAACTTTTGCCGAAAAAAAGGAGTCACGTCCGTCGCCTGGAGATACTTTAGTTTTAAAAGGTCAGATGTGTAAATACTGTTTCTATACTACTGGATAATACTGCAAGCCAAGTTGTACTTGTTTTTGTACTTGCTAGTGTATGTTTTGCTTGAATTCATCCTGCAATGTGCTGGCGACTCGTTCAGAGATGGGCGCAACTCTGAATGGATGGCATAATTAAACATGTATAACGAAGATATTTTCAAAGTTCTGAACACTCCGTCGGCTAAGTTATTAACTAGTTTTAATTTCTCAAAGACGTTTATCGTGTGGTGATTGGTAATGTGGAGAAATAAAAAGGAAAGATAGGAACTGGGGTTTTGGTAGAGAGCAGGAATATCATGAAGTGAATGGATTCTGTGCGGTGATTGCTGCAGGCGCCTGCTCTTAGTGCGGAGGAAGTCAGTTTAAGAAGCGTAGTGATTAACGACTGGGTCGGGGAACACTTAACACAAAGTATTTGATGTGCTGCATTAACTTATGACGGGGTTTGAGAAAATCTAATAAATTAAACATTGATTTTAGGATGAAGTTTAGTTTACAACATTCCACTTTAATTATAAAACTAGCAAAATACCCGCGCTTCGCAGCGGAGAAGTAGTGTGTTAAAGAGGTTATGAAAAAGTAAAGGAAACATTTTAAAAATAACGTAACATGATTGTCAATGTAATTGTGTTGTCATTGTTATGAGTGTTGCTGTCATATATATATACATATACACATATACACACACATATACACACATATACAGATATATTATATATACATATACACATATATTTTTTATATATATATTTTTTATATATATATATATATATATACACATACATACATACATATACACACATAGATGCACTTACAATAACATAGAAATCAATATAAACAACATTAACATCATTATCATATGAGAATATGAAGTAATATATAAGAAGCACATTTCATATAAATATAAATTATTAAACAGTAAAATCTTCTTCTATAATTTGCTACCGTGGCTTTTCGTTGGTCTGTCCAGGATTTTAAATCACATGTAGCTTGCAAACCGTTTCACGTATTGACTTGAAATGTGGTACACATATAATACGTCACGTCTGCTATCCGCTTTATGGGTGATGAATGTATTACTCTTTTTATGTTTATTTTATTTTAGAATCAACTCCTATCTGCGCACACCAGGGCGGCCGTGGGCGGATGCGTATGGTGTATTCACTCCATGTTATCATGCATTGCGCTGTCACTGGTATTTTGATAAAAGAATTTGAACAACATATAAGAAGCGTATAAATTATTAAACAGTAAAACATTAACATTTAAGAAGTAAAGTTACATTGAGTACTACTGCAGTGCCTTCGGGTATACCTCATTTTTTCTTTGCCCATTACATGCTTAAATGTATACATTTTTTGGTGTACCTACCCGAGAACACGCGACATATAACCGACCGTGGGAGAAGCATGGATTTTAAACACGCGTTGAGTTCATCTGCTGGTCTCCCTCGTGGAATAACTGGTAATGTTTGACTAAAATCTACAGCGAGTAAAACGACATTACCTCCTTTTTTTTTTTTTACGATCTCTGAGATCTTGCTTTTTTCGGTTCAAGGCTTCATAAGCTCTTTTATGTTCAATGTTGTACTTAATAAGTACTAATTATCCCAAACCATGATCTTTGAATGTTGCAAGACTTTCGCCTTGTATGTAGATTGGGGTAATTACATTCATTGCATTCCTAGTCTGAATCACAATCTGATTGTATGGGTGGTTACCTGACACTGTAGGGTTGCCACCCGTCCTTTAAAATACGGAATCGTGCCGCGTTTGAGAATGAAATTGCGCGTCCCGTTTTGAATCAATACTGGACGGGATTTATCCCGTATTTTTTGTATCATTTTTTTTTTAAAGCAGCGTCTCATGCAAATCATCCCACACGCATTTTATGAAGATGCCTCCTTTCCTACTTTTGATTGGGTAATACTTGATGTCATCGTTAGTTTGATTGGTGTTTTTAACTGTCCAGTGAGGAGGGCGTGTCTTTTAAGTACAGTCTGCAAAGTGTTGGCACTGAGATGTTGCGTCAGCGCCATAGTTGAAGCCCCTAACGTTGCGGTCAGCAAGTCGGCTAACATCCGCCATGTGCCGTCTTTCAGTTGCGAGAAGCAGATCATAGAATGGTTGAAACTGTTGCCCCTAACGTTGCGCCACGGCGTGTGCTTCGTTTATACCTCGTGTCTTCTCATTAAACTTTTATCTCGCGAATATGTTATTGCAATCCGCAGCGGGAGTGTTTCTATAAACTTAATTTAAACTTAGGTTTTACACCGTGCTTTGTTTCCCTTATGAACATGCTTTTATGCTTAACTCGCTCCGTTCTCAATTGTTTAATAAATTTTTTGCTCTTCGCTGTTTGCGGCTGTTCCTCCATTTCCCCCTACTTCGTTCTTTTATCTCGCGAATATGTTATTGCAATCCTTAACGGGAGCGTTTCAATAAACTGATTGAAAATAGTTTTGCATTTACCTTTTTAGTAAAAGGCGAGCTTTTAAGCCTGAGAAATCACCCCGTAAATGCACATGTTTAATTGGACATGTGTTAATATGTATGGTTACACAGTATTAAAAGGCAGTGAACAACGTCAGTTACCTTTCTTCCCGCGTTTGATAAAAGGTGAGCTTTTAAGCCTCAGAAATCACCCCGTAAATGCACACGTTTAATTGCACATGTGTTAATATGTATGCTTACACAGTATTAAAAGACAGTCAAAAATTAACGTCATTTACCTTCGTTCCCGCGTGTGACTCGTGCTGTAAATGTCTTCCTTGTTTTTAGTTCACGTGATTACGTAGGAGGCGTGATGACGCGATACGTGACTCCGCCTCCTCCATTACAGTGTATGGACAAAAAATATGTTCCAGTTATGACCATTACGCTTTGAATTTCGAAATGAAACCTGCCTAACTTTTGTAAGTAAGCTGTAAGGAATGAGCCTGCCAAATTTCAGCCTTCCACCTACACGGGAAGTTGGAGAATTAGTGATGAGTCAGTCAGTCAGTGAGTGAGTCAGTCAGTGAGGGCTTTGCCTTCTATTATTATAGATAAACTATGAGAATAAAGTGGAAATGTCGACTTTAATCTTGACATAAGCGTCAACATTAACTCTTTTAGGGCTAATTTTTTTTTTGTTTCTTTTCTCCCAGGGCTGAATATTTTTCCAAAAAATAATATTTTTTAAAAAAGAACACAAAGCAATTGTTTAACATATCAAATCAACAAAAAATATTTACTTTTGACAAATGTTACTGTCTTGCATGTTGTATGAGCCTGCATACTCTCTGATTTCACATACATATCACATACATTTTACACAGCAAAGTCCTGCAAAGTCTGATCTCGCTCAAAGCAGCCAATTTCAGTCATTGCCACATTGCACTCCTTACAATATGTGTTGCTTTGGTGCCTATTTTTCAATTGTCTGTTGCTGCACTTTCTAACATATATTGTTAGTGTGTACTGTAGAGAGACAAGTCACCCATTTGCCATCGTGCCATGCCACTGCCACCAAGTTTTCTGCCTGCATGAAAACCGTATTGTCACCTCTTTTCATCTTCTGAAACTTTATGAACTTTATGTATGGCATTATAGCCTGGCTCACCCCATGGGATTTGCTTCTGTTTATTACAGAAGTGAATAAAACTTTGCAGCAGCACGTACCTAAGCCACCAGGGGACAAAACACGTTTGGACCAATGCTCCCTGAAGTTATATCACCAGTTCTGTCCCATCTCTATTTGTAGTGCCACAGCGCGCTTCATCTCGTCTTTCGTTGTGGGTTTCCACTTTGAAAAACGAGAATGCGATGCAAACGCAGCCCGCAATTCAAAAAAAATCTCTGCCTACCTGTTTGTCTCGTCTGACAGTAGCTGAAAAGCAGCATCAGGATAGAGCAGCCTGAAGTACAGCAGCTGGTGATCTGTCATGTCCAACAGCAAGCCATGCCGTCTTGTAAACTCCGGTAGCCAGATCGGCTCTCAACGGATCAATGTCTGTGTATTTATCCCATGCGAACCTTGCCGTAGGTGCATCGGCTGCGCGAAGGCACTCAACTGGCAGCAGATCCGCTGGCGCGGCATCGGCTGGTGTCTGATCAGCTGGTGCCTGCTTCTAACTCTCTTGCTCGATCTCCTGATCACTGCCAATAAAGTCCGATTCTGAAAAATCAAGAGTCCGACTCCGCGATAATGCGCAAAACAACGTCTGCCAAGTGTTTTCTTTTCTGCACTTGCTTCGCTGCCTTTTCACATGTCGGTGCCATCTTGCCTTTGTTTACATTTCGCAACTCACGCACACGCAATGTTTATTTGCCGAGTCAACAAGTCTAGCATTCCTTCAAGCACAGAGGGAATGCCTGTGACGTGACAGTGAGATTTGTCGCCATTAAGAGCTGATTGTCGCCCCCTATCCCTGGATGTCGACTTTTGTCGACATTCGCCTTCAACCCCTCCTGTCGACAAAAGTCGACATCCGCCCTAAAAGAGTTAAAGTGGAAATGTCAAGAATAAAGTCAACATGTCGAATTTATTCTCGACATATAGTTTGTTTTTTTCTTCCGTGTCCATATTTTTTTTTCTTCACAGTGGCCCTAATGCGCTTCCATAGGGCTATACCACAAACAACATTATAAATGCAAGTTGCAGTTTTATTATTTATGTATATAGCTTAGCTTGAAGCAAGGTCCATATTAATGCAGTTTGCCTAAATGATGGTACAGTTCGTAAGATGTCATCACCAAGTTGCACTTGTTTTATTTTATTTTAATTTGGTGAATACTGTGTAATGCACCTGGGCTTGAAGCCTTGAAGTAATGATGCAACTATCAGTAATTCTATTATGTATTTTATTGTTATTATGTATTAGTTTAAATATTATGCAGTTTAATGATGGTAAAATTGTTTAAAAAGTCACTTTAACGTGTCAGTGGACAGAGATTCTTAACATTAACAGAAAGTGTAGTTGGTTTACAAAAAATATTTATTATTTATTCCTTTTCTAAGACGTGTTCAATGCAATCCAACTTTTGACAAACACCTCTGGATATTTTACTAAGTCTAAATGCCTCTTTGGATGGTTGAAAATATGTTGTCAAAATCATAGTTTAAGCTTTTGCAAAATTTGTTCAATTAAAAGGTTCTATATTTTGACTGCATCTGTCATGCAATGTGATTCCTTCTCTTTAGTGCCACCCCCTTGAAAACTATCACTTTATGGGGCCATGCAAACCTGGATTAATACTTTTGTGCACATTAAAATGTCTTTTTGTTCGATGTACAATTCTCATAACAGTCGAATAGTTTATTCTTAGCCAGTCTACTGCAGTAATTGCAGTGGAAAATGTGGTTAACATCCACTCGTGCATGGGGAAAAAAATACCATCTAATACCGTGAAACCGGCAGAATTTAGAAAAATACCGTGATATACAATTTTGGTCATACCGCCCACCTCAACCTTGAACCTATTGTGAAAGTGTTTATTTGATCTTTGGACTTCAGGCCTCACACATTATATAGATTATTCCAACATTTTGTCATTTACTACTAAAATATGAAAAACGTTTCTGTTTTAACAATGTGTTTAAACAAATTATTGTAGAAACGGAACACACATGAAATGCATGTGTTCCAAATAACGATCTATTATTTCCACTTTAAAACTCCAGCACTTCACTCCCGGATAATCAAGACATAAGCTGGGAGAACTTTGTGCACGTTCTGCGGCGGTGGGGGATGGAATAGCAGGCTGCTTTGCTGCTTGTCTTTATCGGCACATTTACAGGACAAAAGATGCTGATGGAGAGGTGCGATGGGATTTAAGGTGGGCCGGATCTACGAGTTTTTTCGTAGGCTCTGGTAATTCTAGTGTTAAATTGATAAATGATATGAAATTTTGGTGTATTTGATAAATCCCACATCATTGATTCAAATAGATAGATAGATAGATAGATAGATAGATAGATAGATAGATAGATAGATAGATAGATAGATAGATAGATAGATAGATAGATAGATAGATAGATACTTTATTAATCCCAGGGGGAAATTCACATACTCCAGCAGCAAAAAATATTAAAGAGTAATTAAAATGCAGGTAAAAAACAGACAATAACTTGAATAATGTTCAACGTTTACCCCCTCTGGTGGAATTGAAGAGTCACATAGTTTGGGGGAGGAATGATCTTCTCAGTCTGTCAGTGGAGCAGGACAGTGACAGCAGTCTGTCGCTGAAACTGCTTCTCTGTCTGGAGATGACACTGTTTAATGGATGTAGTGGATTCTCCATAATTGATAGGAGCCTGCTGAGTGCCCGTTGCTCTGCTACGGATGTCAAACCGTCCAGCTCTATGCCAACAATAGAGCCTGCCTTCCTCACCAGTTTGTCCAGGCGTGAGGCATCCTTCTTCTTAATGCTGCAAATATGAAAAAGAAAGGTAAATCTCACAGAAAACAGGAGCACTGCTTTGATGCTGGGTGTCTCCAGTTTGCAAAACTGAGCAGAAACGTGCGTACGCAAGGTAGGGGGCTACTATGAAAATGTGCATGGCTTTATGCCAAGTTTAGTTTTTATAGATCTCAAAGTGTGAGGGGAAACGGGCATATGCAACATTTTTGTGCTTACGCACTGTTTATACATGTGGCCCTAGGTGTATAATGTTGCTCTTAGAAGAATTAGTGGTTTTCACATTACGTCTATGATTTCAGCGTTGCCTTTTTTGGGTAGATCTCCCTATATTACAGGTTGGTTACAATGTTGCTATACACTTACTAGGGGCCCAAGTTAGTGAAGTTCATGTTTTTGACGTAACAAATGTGTTGTTTCATAAGCTGAGAGTGAGGATAAACCTCTGATGATCAAAACTTTAGCACTGTTTTTAGTTGTGGTTTAAGTCAAAACAGCTATTGAATTTCAAGTCTACAGTGTTGAAAGTAAAACCTACCTCAAACCATTTTTTTTAAAAAGATACAGTAAATCCTTACATCCTTTTCATAACTCACATTTTCTTCATAGGACTATTTAAGTTTATGGTATTGGTAATTTAGAGTCACGTGATTACTAGATACTGGCTATTTAGTATCTTTTTTTTAAATTAATTTTATTGTAATCATTCATGCAAATCAATCAATTTTTTACAAATAATAGGATTAAAAAAAAAAAACAAAAAAAAAACCACAAGTCAACCCCCACCCCTGAGAGATAGAGCATGGCCAACAGAGTAAAACTTAAGGCTTGTAGACATACCTAAATTGATTAGTGAGCTTATTCTAAAATTTTGATTATATCCTGCCAAGTGTTAAAAAAATTCTGTACAGAACCTCTAACTGTATATTTGATTTTTTCAAATTTCAAATAGTATAAAACATTGGTTACCCACTGACTTTAAAGAGGAGCGTTAGGAGTCTTCCAGTTTAGCAAAATAAGTCTGCATGCCAAAAGTGTAGTGAATGCAATCACAGTTTGTTTGTCCTTCTCCACTATAAACCCATCTGGAAGAACACCAAACACAGCTGTTAATGGGTTAGGAGGGATTGTGATTGTGTCTGAAAGGCACTTAAAAAGTTTGGTCCAAAATGATGTTAATTTGGTGCAGGCCCAAAACATGTGACCCAGTGAGGCTGGGACTTGATTGCAGCATTCGCAGGTTGGATCTTGCCCTGGAAACATTTTGGACAGTTTTAGACGAGACAGATGTGCTCAATATATAATTTTGAGTTGAATAATTGTATGCTTTGCGCATATGGAGTTTGAGTGAAGTCTCTGCATTGGTGTTTTCCACTCCTTTTCTGATATGTTGAGGGAGAGATATTTTCCCATTGTCCTCTTGGATCTTTGAAAGGGAGGGACTGTAAAATAATTTTATATATTGCAGAGATGGTGTCTAAGTCCTTGAAATTGAGCAATACTTTTTCCAGCGTGGACGAGGGTGCAAGATGAGGAAAACTGGGTAGGTTCTGTTTAACAAAGTTCCTAATTTGAAGATAGTGAAAGAAATGTGTAGCTGGAAAGTTAAATTTGGAATGTAATTGTTCGTAGGATGCAAAGATGTTGTCTATATAAAGATCTCTGAGCAATTTAATCCCAAATCTTTTCCAGATATTAAAAACTGCAAATCTTTGCGAGGGTTGAAAGAGGTGATTCTCTTGCAGAGGTGCCACAGATAAAAGCTTCACCATCTTAAAATGCTTTCTACATTGGTTCAATATTCTGAGTGAGTGAAGCACAATTGGGTTATTAGTATATTGCCGATACCTTGCATTTATTGGGGCACAAAGCAGGGAATATAAAGAAGTACTGCAGGATTTTACTTCTATTGTCACGCTTGGGTTACAAAATTGCACAGAAGACCAGTGGAAGTTGAAGAGACTGGAATTTTATTCAAACACTGCAAACAAACATTTATCTTTTAAAAGTGTTTCAAACGTGCTCCTTGAAAAGACTTGACACCTCCGCTTGTCAATTAAAAGCAACCAAGGACTTCTTCGGAGGAGGAGGAATACGTGCCAGGAGCAGGAAAGGTCTGAGAGAGAGAGAGAGAGAGAGAGAGAGAGAGAAGCAGAAAATCAATTTAACAAACTGAGAGAAGCCCATACAGGCTCTTTGACAAGGCGGAGTACCGTGCGGGAGGCAGATTACGCGACAAAGCCGGCCAGAAGGGAAAGGAGAAATGTGAAGGTAGTCTGTCTATGTTTCCTAGGGGTTTTCTAGGGCTTTTCCCAGGGGCGTCTGTATCTTTTTGGGGGTACGATTAGCTTCGCAGCTCACACTATTATGGACCAGGCCTGTGTATGTTCATCTATTTGTGTCCAGGTTTTTATAGCTTGTATATTTGCTGCCCAGTAATAAAACTGAAAGTTAGATAGAGCCATGCCACCTTCTGCCTTAGGTCTTTGTAGAGTTGCTCTTGTGTAAAATGTATCTTGTTTAAAATGTTAGCTTTAACCTTTATTAAAGAACCAGGCAAAGAGCATGAAAAAGGTTTGGGGATGGACACCCCGTATACTGAAAAATAATGCAGGCAAATGAAACATGTCTTTACAAATTGGAGTCCAAAAGAGAACTGACTAACAGAGATTGACTGGTTTCTTAAATATGGCTGAAACAGGATGGATCAGGGCGGCCAGAAGAGTAAATAAGATCTTCAGTAGGTGGGTTTTGGAACAGATAGGCTGTTATCAGTGATGGCCAGAAGTGACGTCATCCATGTGTGGGGTTGACGGTGACGTCACTGGGAGGTACGTCGTTCGGTGGGGCTGCAGATGGACAAAAGGAGAAAGGATCAGATGACAGTGCCAACCCCTGGTCCTACTGACTAATAACACCATTTGAGCCCATCAATCATCTCCTATATGCACGTGTGTAACACCTTTAAATTGAAAAGAGTCATGGTTATAGTATATAAGTTGGTCGTATAGGTTGATTAAATAGGACCTGGAGGTTTGAAATGGAATAAATGTGCCCAGGATTGAAATATCAATTAAATTTATTTAGAAAAAGTAATTTGTAGTATTCTTTCTTCTTTTGTGAAGCTTTTATTTCATTTTAGACATTTGTTTTCTTATCTTTCCAAATCTTGTTTTCATATAGAAACATTTATACTCTATAAAACTGAACAAATTTAGAAAATTGCAGCCACTTTCCTGGACAGTCAATTTGTACCCTTTTGTGTTTTTAGAACAATCATGAGTAAAAGGCACTGTGCTGATGCATAATTGTTCCATGCATGCACACTAGAGTTCACTTGAAATACATCCATGTTCTGTCATCTAGCGCATAAACAGTTGATGCACACAAGAGACCTTGTGGACACAAAAATCCATAGGCATACAGTCTCAGATACACACATTCACATGACATGACTGTTGAGGAAGTTTATGTCACATGTACCCTCATGACTACCCTGAAACACAAAGTATGAATGGCTGTATCTGTATATACAGTCATGGCCGAAATTATTGGCACCCCTGGAATTTTCCTTGAAAATGCACCATTTCTCCCAGAAAATTGTTGCAATTACAAATGTTTTGGTCTACACGTTTATTTCCTTTATGTGCATTGGAATAACACAAAAAAACAGAGAAAAAATGCCAAATCTGACATTTCACACAAAACTCAAAAACTGGGCTGGACAAAATTATTAATATTTAATATTTGGTTGCACGCCCTTTGGAAAAAATAACTGAAATCAAGCGCTTCCTATAACCATCAACAAACTTGTTACACCTCTCAACTGGAATTTCCGACCACTCTTCTTTTGCAAACTGCTCAAAGTCTGTCAGATTTGAAGGGAGCCTTCTCCCAACAGCAATTTTGAGATCTCTCCATAAGTGTTCAATCGGATTTAGATCTGGACTCATTGCTGGCCACTTCAGAACTCTCCAGCGCTTTGTCTTCAACCATTTCTGAGTGCTTTTAGAGGTATGTTTGGGGTCATTGTCCTGCTGGAACACCCATGACCTCTGACGCAGACCCAGCTTTCTGACACTGGGCCCTACATTGTGCCCCAATATCTTTTGGTAGTTTTCAGATTTCATGATGCCTTGCACACAGTCAAGGCATCCAGTGCCAGAGGCAGCAAAACATCCCCAAAACATCTTAGAACCTCCACTATGTTTGACTGTAGGTATTGTGTTCTTTTCTTCGTAGGCCTCATTCAGTTTTCTGTAAACAGTAGAATGATGAGCTTTACCAAAAAGCTCTATCTTGGTCTCATCTGTCCACAAGACATTCGCCCAGAAGGATTTTGGCTTCCTCAAGTACATTTTGGCAAACTCCAGTCTGGCTTTTTTATGTTTCTGTGTCAGCAGTGGGGTCCTCCTGGCTCTCCTGCCATAGTGTTTCATTTCATTCAGATGTCGACGGATAGTTCGAGCTGACACTGTTGTACCCTGAGTCTGCAGAACAGCTTGAATATGTTTTGAAGTTGATTGGGGCTGTTTATCCACCATTCGGACTATCCTTCATTGCAGTCTTTTATCAATTTTTCTCTTCCGTCCACGTCCAGGGAGATTAACTACAGTGCCATGTGTTGTGAACTTCTTGATTATGTTGCGCACAGTGGATAAAGGAACATGAAGATTTCTGGAGATGGACTTGTAGCCTTGAGATTGTTGATATTTTTCCACAATTTTTGTTCTCAAGTCCTCAGACAGTTCTCTGCTATTCTTTCTGTTCTCCATGCTTAGTGTGGCACACTCAGACACACAACAGAAAGGTTGAGTCAACTTTTCTCCATTTTAACTGGCTTCAGGTGTGATTGCTATATTGCCAGCACCTGTTTCTTGCCACAGGTGAGTTCAAACGAGCATCATATGCTTGAAATAAAACGATTTACCCACAATTTTGAAAGGGTGCCAATAATTTTGTCCGGCCCATTTTTGGAGTTCTGTGTGACATGATGTCAGATTTGGCTTTTTTTCTCTGTTTTTTTTGTGTTGTTCCAATGTACATAAAGGAAATAAACACGTATATACAAAAACATTTGTAATTGCAATAATTTTCTGGGAGAAATGGTGCATTTTCAAGGAAAATTCCAGGGGTGCTGATAATTCCAAAAGATTAATTCTTGCAGGGGAATTTTTAGTTCTTGTTTTAACATTTTGTCCATTTTGACTGCTACCACTGCTGCTGTGAGTTCTAACCTTGGTATAGTGACAGGTTTTAATGGTGCCACTCTTGATTTCCCCATTATAAATGAACAATGCCTCTTATTTTCTTTATTAGTCAGAAGGAGGTAGGAAACAGTGCCATACCCGTTTTCCGAGGCATCTCCAAAATGATGCATTTGTGCGGTCATTATTTGACCAAATGCAGGTGGTTTAATGCACCTGTCTACATTGTAATCCACAAGTAGCTGTAAATCGTCCATCCGTTTTTTCCATTGCCGAACATACTTAATTTCCACTTCTTGATCCCAAGCATATTTCTCTTTACACAGTTCTCTTAGAATAAGCTTGGCAGGCAGTATAACTGGCACTAAAAATCCAAGTTGGTCATATATTGAACTGACCACAGACAGAATACCACGTCTTTTAGCAGGCTTATTTTGCAGTTTTACCTGAAACTTGAAACTGTCAGTTTGTGTGCACCATTGAACACCCAAGGCTCTTTCCACTGGTAACAAATCATGGCTTAAGTCCAAGTCTTTTTGATCTATTGCCCTTCTTCAGGGATTGACAGCAAGACTGCTCTGCTGTTACTTATCCATTTTGTATGATAAAATCCTCCCTTTAAGCACAGGGCTTGAAGATCTTTGGCCAATTTTATGGCTTGTGTTTCTGTAGCAACTGTCTTTAAACAGTCATCAACATAGAAATTCTTTAACGCAGTGTTAACTGCTTCTTCTGAAGCTGTGCCTCTTGTATCCTCTGCTGTTCTTCTTAAGGCATAAGAGGTACAACTGGGCGACGAAGTAGTACCGAATAGATGCACTGTCATTTTGTATTCTTCAAGTTCATTGTTTAGATTACCCTCAGGCCACCACAGAAAACAAAGAAGATCCATGTCTTTTTCTGGAACTTGGCAAAACATTGATTTAATGTCTGCCATGAGAGCGATTGGTTCCTCTCTGAATCTTGTAAGAACTCCAATGAGTGTATTAGTTAAATCAGGTCCTTTCAGCAACTGTTCATTTAGAGAAAAACCTTGGTAAGTGGCTGTACAGTCAAAAACCACTCTGATTTTGTTTTTCTTTGGATAATATACTCCATGGTGAGGAATATACCACACTCTCTCTTTTTCAAGGGTCCGTTGTTCAGTGGGTACCTTGATAGCATATCCTTTGTCTAAAATGTCTTTCATGAAAGTTTTGTAATCCTCATGGAATGTTGGATGTTTTGTAAGTTTCCTTTTAAGTCCAATAGCGCATTGTTTTGCAATGCAGATATTGTTTGGTACTTAAAGAGTTTCATCTTTAAAGGGCAGATCAATACAATAATGTCCATGTATACGTTTTGCAGTATTTGAGGCTATGCGCATGAATTTAATGTCCTCCTGTGACATTTCCTCCTTTTCGTCATAGTTGCATTGTGGAAAGTCTGTATTGTATTGCCGGAGTAACATTTGCTCCACCTCCTTTATTGTCACATAATTGAACATCTTTTTACTTTTTCATCATCTAATTCCTTTGTAAAGCAATTAACGATCCATCCTAGAACTGTTCTTATTGCAAAAGGTCCATCTCCTTCGCTATGTATAATTTCCCATGGCTCCATAACTATACGAGAGTCTGTGCCTATTAGCAAACCTACTTCTGCATTTATTTGGGGTAGATGTATGTCTTTAAGGTAAGGCCATTTCATAATATCTTCTTGAGTAGGAATTTTTTCTTTATGTCCAGGTCTAATAGTTGCTATATGCACCTCTGGTAAGTCATGAAATGTGTTTTCTTCTAGCCCAGAGAAGAAGTGCCTTTCTGTATCGATTTAGCATTTTCTTCTTTAAAAGATTTAACTTTATCATCAGAATTCTTTTCTTTATTTTTATGTAAAATAACTGGGTGAAAATGAGGACATTTGCTGCATTTAATCTTTTCTTCATAATTTTTACTAAGATGTCCTTGTTTAAGGCATTTAAAGCATAAGCCTTTGAATTTTAAAAAGTCAATTCTACTTTCGTAAGTTAGTTTCTGAATTGTATTACAGTCATTAAGATCATGCTTTTTGTCACAGAAAAGGCAGTTCTTACTGTGTATACGTTCAGTCTTCTCCGTTTTATCTCCCTTTTCTACGGTAGCGACAAAATTTGAGACAAAGTTGCCATTTCTCATTCCGCTTTTTACTGGATATTTTTCATTATCAGTCTTTTCTTTTTCCCTTTTGAAAGTATGACTTTGATATGAAATGCCATACATTGGATCTAAGGAAGATACACGCCAATTTTCAGTAATCCATATAGGTCAGCGAGTCCTGGTTTTCTTCTCTTTTTTTCGATCTTTGTTCCTTTATTTTGCCAGCATTCTCTTAGTTCTTGGGGAAGCTTTGATGTCATAGTACGAATATTTAAATTGTTATCAAATTCTTATCCGTTCTTTAAGCCCGACATAACACTTCTGCAATTACCAAGAAAGAGTGTGTATGTTCTTAGGCATTCTCCATTGCCTGTTTTTATTTGTGGCCACATCCTGATTTTCTTCATGTAGGCATCTCCTATTTGTATGTGATTTCCATAAAGAGTCTCTATCCTTTCTCTAGCATTTCTGTACCCCTCTTCTGGTGGTAAATATGCGCAGTTCTGTGCAATGCTTCTAGGTTCACCTTTAGTAAATTGTATTAAATACTCTAATTTATCACCAGTTCGATCAAATGCCCTTATAAAGTTCATATAAGTCAGTGGATCGCTATCAAATATTGGCACTTTTATATGGGGTATATATTAGGCGCTTGTGCCTTTTTTGCGGTTGATCATAACATTGTCCATAATGCTGTTGTTGAAAAGGTGCTGGCGCTTTATTTTGTTGCTGATAAAACAATTGGTGGGGATTATTTTTACTTTCATTCATATTCAGAAAGTTATAATCATTTATATCATGTGGTTTTGCGTCTCTTACATCTGGTTTCAGAGGCTCATTATTAGGATCCAGTCTATTTGAGCTGCGATTGCGCCCATTAAGCGCTCTCAATTTTGCATCAGATTCTGTAATGGGTGCCTCTAAAGCCAACTGATCTCTTTTAGCTTTCAGTTGAGCTTCTTCATGTTCTCTTTTGGCTTTTAATTGTATTTCTTCCATATCTAGAGCCTGTTGCTTTCTTTGGTTCTCCGCTTTAGCCAACAGCACAGCGTGTGCTGCCTCTTGAGATCTAATGGCACTAATTGAAGTAGCCGCTGATCTCACACTGTGTTTAGATTTTGCGGAAATTTGGGAGTTTTTAACTGAATTATCCCTTGAGCTTACATGACTTTTACTTTGAAAGGAAATCTGAGAGATTCTATCTTCTGGAGAAACATCAGGAATGTAAGTGGTCGTTCTGTAATCCCTGAATTGGTTAGCGGAAAAGTTGGGCTGTTGAACGAGGCTTTTATTTTGGCTTACTTCCAAAACCCAATCCAATGTATTTCCTGAAAATGTACCAGAGGTTTCTATTTTAGCATTAAAGTTTTTTATATTCCTTTCTCAGGCTGAGGAACGGATTCTTGATAGTTAAATTTATATATTCCCAGTTAAATTCATTTTTTTGTAAATCCGTTACGCTCTTCATCATATCAGATAATTGTTTTTATTTGTAATCCATTTCCGATTGAAGTTTAGTTGTCGATGAGTCGAGTGGCTTTCTGTCGTCATGGAGATGGTCCTCCATTGAAGCGTCATAATCATTGCGACTTCCGCTCAAACCACTGATACTTTCATTAGGGGTTCGAAATTTCTTCTGGCTCCCAGATTCGGATGCCATGGCTATCCTACAAGGTATTGTACTTAAAATCCTTTGTAATTTATACAGTCTCATAAAGGGCACTAGCAATTCTCAAATATGTCCAACTCTGATCAAAGACAAAAATTAAAGGTACCTGTTGAGTCTTTTCACGTCGTCGTTGTATTCTTTCGCCGCAGTCGGATCTCAAGCATAGAACACGCAGGTTACCTTTTTTTTTTTTATAATCCAAGGAAATTTTCGAGCTTTCAAATCTAGATTGGTTCTTAACTTTAGACAGTTTTTAAACTTTATAGGCTGATTTTTAACTTTAGTGTAGCTGCTGGAATATAAGGTGTTATCAGGCATGGGTAAAACGTGTGTCGAAAGAATTCTCAAAGTCCAAAAGTTTGTTTTAAAAATATTTAGTGAAAGTTAAAAGCAAATAATCCACACAAGAATAAAAGGAAAAATAGTTACACATAGAATAAAAGGCCAAAAAAAAGAAAAATGTATCTTCTATGAACTTAGCTTTTCTTGAAAAACTTTAGTTATTTCTCTACTTAAAGGTTCTTAATTTCTTCTTCTGTATGCCTTAAGCATACGGTATGGTACTTAAATAAACAAGTTTTCTTTACGTGTTACTTCACTCATTCAAAGAGCCTGTAGGCCAGGGGTATTCAATTAGATTTTTCATTGGGCCAAATTGTCATACGGCTTTTGCCAGTGGGCCGCACATTTCCCTGTATTTCTTGTATTGTACCATTAATACAAAGCACCACTGCATTTTCAACATTTTTATTTAAATGAGTCAAATGGCATTAGAATTAGCCGCTGGCTTCTAGTGCAAATAATAAAAACTGCAAAACATAGCCAGCTTTAGTTCTAACAGAAATCTGAATCACAAACTCACAGTGACAGTATTTGCTTTTTGCTTAAATAAAATAAAGCCTAGAAAACAATAATTACAATTTCTTTTTGTGCAAATAAGAGCAAATATCAGTCACAAACTCACATAAACAGTAATAGCAATATCATATTGTGCAAATAAGAACAAACATAACTTTGAATGAAATCACAAACTTAAACTGCTGGCTTTTAAAGCATATAAAAGGAAACAAAAGTGTGTCTAGTCTTCATACTACAGGACATTTTGATCTATCTCTAATGAGAAAAGTGACACTTCATTGACTGGGCAAGACGAGAAAAGTTAGGTTCATATGGGGTGACAGCAGTCCGCAAACAATGATGCAGATGCTCATTTGTCAAGGAGATCCGACTGTCTGTTTTTATGGCATTCATGTGAGAGAAGGATGATTCACATGTATATGTTGATCCAAACATTGTTAACACACACATGGCCAATTTTTTCATGTTTGGGAACATCTCTGGGACAATGTGCTTTGTCCAAAGCTCTGTGCAGCCTTTTTCCTGAAGGACATCCTTTAATTCACATGATACTTGCATTTCAATCATTTCAAGTTGCAGGGGACCTTCATCAATGCCATGCAACTTTAGGAACTCTGCTGCGTTGGGGGAAGTATTGGGTGTGCTGGTGAAAGGGTTCCTCACAACATGCAGCAACTCTTTGCGAATGTCAAAGTCATTGAATCTCTGTGCAAAGTTGTGTTTCAAATGGTCCAGAAAGTCTGACATGACCTTTGTGACTTTACCACTTTGTGATGACTTGATGAAGCCACTAAGGGTTGGAAAGTGCAGCAGTCTGCTACTGAGATCAGATGAAAAAATATCCAGTTTATTTTGAAAAGCAGTTAGCCTTTCAACCACATCAGCAACTGTTTTATCTCTCCCCTGAAGTCCCAGGTTAAGTACATTCAAATGATGAAGGATATCACATAAAAAACACATCTCAGACACAAATTTATCATCCAACATGTTGGTCAGAAATGTTTCAGCCTTTCTGTGCTTGCATTCACGAAGGAAAGTAATTATTTCTTTCCTCAGTTCACAGACTCTCATGAGTGAGTTTCCCTGGCTTAACCACCTCACATTGTTATGCAAAAGTAGGTCAAGTTTGCGAAACAGTCTGTGTTGGAGACTAGATGTTGATCTGATAAAGTTAATTGTAGCCATAACAGAATCCATTGTGTTTTTCAACTCACCACTTAATTGTGGGCAAAGGAGACACTGATGGATGAAGCAGTGCAGCGACTTCATTTTTGGCGCAAGTTCAGACAGCCGTGCAGACAGTCCTTTGATCTTCCCTGCCATCGAGGGCGCACCATCTGTAACAAGCAAGTTGATACGCTCCAAGTCCAGTCCGTTCTCTTGAAAAAAATCAACAATCTTCTGGAAGAGTACTTCTCCTGTTTTATTCCCTTCCAGTGGTATTAATCCCAATATGTCCTCTTTGAAACAGTGACCATCGAAAAATGAATCCGAGTTGTCTGTTGATTCATCCACAGCCAGGGATATGAAATCAGCCTTCCTCAGTTAATTAAGAAGAGTGTCAAAAACATCCGTAGCTAAAATGTCCACCCTTCTCGCAGCTGTTGTATCGGACAGTGGGATTGATTTGATCGAAGATATAACTTGCTCTTTCACTTTTTCATCCGTTACCACCTCCTCGACAGCAGCTTGTATGCATTCTTTTACTGTTTCAGAATCTGTAAATGGTCTTTTATTTTTAGTGAATATCCATGCAATTCGGAGAGATGCTGTTGTAGCTTTCTGCTGCAAAGTGCAGGTTCGGGTGAAAACCACACAACTTCACTGGTAGTTTTGAGTCAGTGTCTTTATTTTTGTCTGTCGAGCCTCTGAGCCCAGGGGATATTCATTATCAAAGTTAGTGTGAGTCGTCGTGAAGTGCCTTCGCACATTGTATTCTTTATTTACCGAGCAAATGACAAGACAGACAAGGCACATGGGTTTTCCCTCAGTATTTTGTATGTGTGCATACTTATCAGTCCACTCGTTGTTAAATTTTCTATTTTCGCTGTCAACCTTACGTCTCTTCTCTTTTGAATGTGACATGTTCCCACTGTTTTAAACTTTCATAAACTTTCCATCAAGAGCGTAAACAGCTGCGCAACGTCCCGTAAAATGTCGCAAAACGTTATAAACTGCCACACTTACAGTTAAGTCGCAGCCATTTAATAAATAATTTATTAAGAGGTATGTAGTCAGTGGGCCGGTCCAAAATGACTGATGGGCCGGTTCTGGCCCGTGGGCCGTCTATTGAATAGGGCTGCCGTAGGCCATCAAGCACGATCACGGTTAAAAACTGTATGCCTCTACACCTTATACAAGGCAAGGCTGTCACTAACTAACAATAATGTTTACTTGAAGCAGTTAGAAATGGCAAGAATGTACCAATACAATTCTATTTATGGGTGTTATAGGAACCTCCCATAGATTATGCATTGTCATCTAATAAATTCATAAATTTTGTAGAACTAGGAAAATGGCTCTATCAAAGACTATCTAATGTTGATGGAATAGGTGAAGACAGAAAAAGATCAGAAATGGATCCAGCAAGAAAAGAGGGACAGATATTTTTAAGGTTTCGGAAAGAAATTTGACGTTTACAGGTAAGAGGAGGGAGAGGTAATGAGACAGTGAAAAGCACTGCTTTATGGTTAGAGAGTCCCAAATCTATAAAGTGTTGCCGACAGATAATGTGCAGATCAGGTCCAGTATATGACCACCAGTGTGGGTGGGAAAATCAACATGCTGCACCAAGTCAAAACAGTCCAGTAAGGATAGGAATTCATTTTTCAGTTTACATGTAGTAATGTCAATATGGATATTGAAATCGCCAAGAAGAATGACTCTCTGGGAAAGTGAACTTAAGTGGGTTAATAATTTAGTCAGATCAGATAAAAAAGACGCATTGTATTTCGGGGGACGATAGACAGCAATAAGTGAGACAGGACCGGATTTTGTTATTAGCTTAAGAGTCAGACACTCAAAAGACAATGGACCGTCAATGGTGATTCTTTTGATGTTTAACTTTGATCTAGCAATTACTGCGAATCCTCCACCTTGTCTTGAGCTGCGAGGCTCAGAGAAGTGAATGTATCCGGGTGGAGTCACCTCTGTGACAGATGTAAAGTCATTTGGTTTTTGCTTAGTTTCTGTTAAGCATAGCGTAAGACGGTATATTCCTGAGCAAATGCTGCCAGTGAACTTTTCATTCGCCGCCTGGCTGTGGCGGCGACCCTGACCCGCGATGTAAATATTTTGGGCACCACACAATACCATTGTCTTTTAGGACATTCCAGTTTGACCATTTGCTCTGAACAAACTATTTAAAATGAAGGAGTTTTTCACGAGAGTATTTTAGCATAGTAGAGAGCAATACTTATCTGATAGTAGCAGAGAAACAGCACAGCGGAAAAGGTGAGACGGGAGGCGCAGATGAGCGGCAAGCAGCAGAAAAAGCATAGTAGGTGATTTTACAAAATGCACATGAAGATACCAAAATTTGGAGGTTCCAACATACAGCAACATACATATAACGCTGGGTATTTCAGGTGGGATCGCCCAGAGCCGCATCCAGCTGGGTGTAAATCTCAGATCATTTCTTCATCATTAAGCACATATAGAAGGAATCAAGAGCAATCCAGTGTATAAATTATAATCAAGAAGACAGACTCTATCCCCGGCTCATAGACTGTCCATAGGGCTTGTCCAGTGTGCCACAGAAAGATTCGGTTGTACCCGAGGCTGCAAACCCAGTCAAGGCAAAGTCCATAAAAGTAAATCCAAATCAACACAGTTCGAGTCAATTGCATCCATGAACTATACAGACAATAAAAAGAAAGTGAACAATTGCAATAAGTTAACGCAAATTTTAAAGAAAAGTGTTGATAATGGGGAAGAGCGGCTGCAACATGCGTGTGCCAGCTTCCCCTCCACAGTTACCATTCACAGACGGAGAATGTCACTTTAACTGTTTTATCTTTACAAAAGACAAGCTAATGCATTTCTAAAACTACTTGAGGCTATTTTTTGAAAGAGACATTGTGACTTGAAAAGTGTGTATTTTCACTACTCATACATAAAAGGCACAAAAAGCACACCATTCAGCACATTCAATGCCACTTTTTTTTTGGGAGCGTATTGAATTTCAGATTTGTGGGTGAAGACTGTGGCCCTTAGCATGTTATTTTCTAGTTGTTTTAATATAAGTTAAGTAAGCTTTTTTCTTTTTTCTGATTTTTGTCTTTAATGAAGGATTGTACCCAAGCTGGCTATAGTCCATCCGAGGAAGAGGCAACATTTGATCCTGGGTATGAACCCGACTGGGCAGTGATCAGCCCTGTGAGAACTTCCCCACGTGGTAAGAGTACATCGAGTGTGTATTCTTTATCTCCAGTTTGTTTGTTAAAACATTAACTCATAGATCTTGTAGTCTTTTCTTTTTCTCACATTTTCTCTTTGGTTTTTGCACTAGTTTTGTTTTCTTTTTTTTGTGTTTGCTGCTTCTCAGGTCCAGAGGTGTGTGGAAAAAATATTAAAGAATCGGGAAACTGGCAGCCGTTTTCACTCCCTGTCTCAGAGCTCTACTCAATTCGCCGCTCTAGCTACCCCTTACGTCGTTCATTTATCATTTTGACCTCTTGTGGGGGTGAGCCTCTTCCTGCACTTCATTTTCACAAGGGAGGAACGAAGGGTTTATTGCAAGTCCTGCAAAGATATGTCATGTTAACTCCGTGAGTGAAAACTTTCCAGTTTCCTAAATTATTGATGGGCAACATCAGGATGTTTTGTGTAATATGGAAAATTACAAGGGATAAGCAGAATAATGTGTAACAGTGCATGAAATTGCATAGATATTAAAGTATTTTTTCAATGCTTTTTGCAAATTTAATCCTGCTCTCCAGCAGGAGATATAGAATATGGTCATAATGCATTAGTTGTGGTAGCTCAAGACTGTTATTAAAAATTATTAGAAGTAATGCAGCCAACACAATCGGCAGTTCTTCTGGATCACTATGATATAGGATTGACAACTTTAATTTTTATTGGATTTATTTAAAGTATGCAGCATTCCATACAATCAAGTCAAAGTTAACAAACTATATTCAGTTCAATCCCCACCCATGAGAAAGGTCATCTGCCAGAGTAAAACTTTTGAAAGTATTGTAGAGGTACAGGAGTAAAATATTAATGATTAGATCCTGCTAGGTTTTTAAAAAGTTTTGAACAGCTTCTTTAAGAGAGAATTTGTTTTTTTCCAATGTCAAATAGTATATAACATCAGTTACCCACTGACTTAACAAAGGTGGGTTAGGACTCTTTCAGTTGAGCAATATAAGTCTACGTGCTAAGAGTACAATAAAAGCAATTATAGTTTGTTTGTCTTTCTCCACTTTAAGTCCATCAGGGAGTACACCAAACACAGCTATTAATGGATTAGGAGTGTTTGTAACACCAAGGCTTGTCTGATAACAATTCCAGAACGTTCAGAATGATGTTGATTTGGTACACGCCCAAAACATGTGGCTTAGTGCAGCTGGAGCTTGATTGCAACATTCCAGCCTTAGAGACTGATCAATATTTCTTGCGGAATAAAAAATAGGTGGCAGGTGAGGAAAATTGGGCAGATTTCTAATTTGGAGATAGTGGAAAAATTGTGTTGACTGGAAGCTAAATTTACAGTGTAATTGTTCATAGGATGCAAAGACATTATTTGTATACAAATCTCTAAATGATTTAACCCCATATGTTTTCCTAACATTAAAAACTGTAAGTTTGAGAGGGTGGAAAAAGGTAGTTATCATGTAGAGACGCCACAGGTAAAATATTCTCAAACTTGAATTACTTCCAACATTGGTTCCATAACCATAGTGAATGAATGACAATTGGGTTGTTAGTAGGTTAATGATACCTTGTATTTACTGGTGTACAAGGCAAGGAATATAAAAAGATACTACAGGATTTCATTTCTATTGCACACCAAGCTAGTGTGTGTTCATCTATTTGTGTCAGTGTCCAGGTTTTTATAGCTTGTATGTTTGCCCCCCAGTAATAAAATTGAAAATTAGATGGAGCCATGCCTCCTTCTGGTTTAGGTCGTTGTAGGGTCGCCCTTTGAATGCGTGGGTATTTTGAATTCCAAGTAAATGATATGATTGAATCTAATTTCTTAAAAAATTATTTGTTAATATATATGTTTAATTTGTTAATATGTATGGGGATGTTTTGAAATGGAAACAAGTTTAGGGAGGATATATTCATTTTAATACTGTTAATTCTCCTTGTTAAAGTAAGATGGAGGGTAAACCATCTATGCAGGTCTTGTTTAATTTTGTCCACGCAAACAGCAAAATTTTTGTTGAAAAAGAGCTTTATATTGTGATGTTTAACCCTAGATATTTAAACTGATCTGCAGTGATAAAAAGGGAGGTGTCCAATCTAATGCCGTTTGCTAGGTAATTCACTGGAAAAGGCACACTTTTGTTCAAATTAATTTTGAGTCCAGATTTCTTTTGAAATACTGCTTGTACAGTTAGGGCTGCAGGTACTGAATTTTGTGGGTCTGATATATACAGTATAATATCTGCATATAGTGATATTTTCTGTTCAAGTCCTTCTCTGAATATCACTTTTATCTCCAATGCATTTCGAAAGTGAACAGCCAGTGGTTCAATGGCAATTGCAAATAGCAGTGGTGACAAGGGGCATCCTTGTCTAGTACCACTTTTTAGTTTGAAGTAGTGTTGTTAATAAACTGAAGCTTCTGGACTGGTAAACAGTAGTTTGATCCATGTACATATGTTAGGGCCAAACCCAAATTTATGCAAAGTCGTGAGTAGGTAATTCCATTCAACCATATTAAATACTTTTTCTGCATCCAAAGATAATAAGATCTCTGGAGTGTTAGACTTTATGGGTGAATATATTACATTACATAGGCATCGAAGATTGGATGCCAAATGTCAACCTTTAATAAATCCGTTTGGCCTTGTGATTTTCCTGAAGGGAGCACTTTCTCAATCCTTCTAGCAAGGACTTTGGAGAGTAGCTTAACATCGTTATTTAAAAGTGAGTTTAGTCTGTATGAAGCACATTTGTAATAAGTCCTTATTTTCCTAGGAATTAGTAATTAATGCTTGGCGATAAGTTTGAGGTAGAATTTTATTGTCTCTGGCATCTATAAAGATTGATAATAAAAGGGGGGCTTACTTATTAGAATTATTTTTGTAAAATTCAGCAGGGTAGCCAACAGGACCTAGTGCTTTCTTCCCCTCTCTGAAGTGAGCTTATAGTGTCTGGTAATTCTGATAGTGTCAGAGGCTTATCTAATTCCTCAGCACTGAGAGTATCTAGCTGTGGTATGCATAATGTATCAAAAAATGCATTGGATTGTGTCTTGTATTCTTTAAACTGAGTAGAATATAAGGACTTATAGTAATTTCTAAATATGTGCATTATATTTTTATGGCCAATTATTCTACAGTATCTTAGTCTGTGTTGGTGATTACTGATATTGCATTGCGAACTTCCTGCTTGTGGATTTGTTGAGCTAATATCTTATTAGCCTTCTCTCCATGTTCATAGTAATGATGTTGAGATTTAAAATTGAGTTGTTCTGTTTCTTTTGTTGTCAAGAGGTTGAGTTCTGATTGCAATGCCTGTCTTTTCCAAAAATGTGCATCATTTAGAGTCCTGGCATGTTCTTGATCTGTTCTGATAATTTCATTGATTGACTCTGAGGCCTCCTTGGTTTCAGATTTATTTTTATGGGAGAGATATGAGACAATCTGGCCTCTTAAAAACGCCTTCAAAGTTTCCCAGGTTATTCCTGCAGAAACGTCTGACGATGCATTTGTCTCTTTAAAAAAAAAAAAAAAAAAAAATCTCAATTTGCTTGGATTTAAATTCTGTACAGTTCTCATCAGCTAATAACAGGGGATTAAGATGCCAGCTGTGAGATGAGTATGTAGGGCATAGTGATGTGAGCTCCATGATCAGAGGGGCATGGTCAGAGATAACAACAACATTTATTTATATAGCATGTTTTCATACAAATGATGTAGCTCAAAGTGCTTAAAAAAAAGACAAACATAAAAATAAAATTAGGCAATACTAATTAACATAGAATAAAAGTAAGGTCTGATGGGCAGGGAGGAGAGAAAAAACAAAACAAAAATTCTAGACAGCTCAAGAAAAAAAGCTAAATCTGCAGGGTTCCAGACCACGAAACCACTCAGCCCCCACTAGGCATTCTGCTTAACATAAATTTCCTCAATCAGTCCTCATGGTTTTCAGGCTCCACGTGGAAGAATTAGACAATGATGGTCATGTGGAGCTCTGGCCTTCAGTCCATCAATGTTGGGACTGCACGGTGCTTTGATCGGGTGGTGGTGGCGTGTGGCGTAGATTGCCACCACAGAAAACTGGAAAAAGAACAGCAGGAAAGTAGGGGTTAGTATGGATTTTGGAGCCACAAAACAAAAAACAAAAAGATAATTAAATGCATATACAGAATATCAGGGTTAAGTTAACATGAAGCTATGAGAAAGCCATGTTAAAATAATGAGTTTTTAGCAGTTTTTTTTAAAAGTGCTTCACTGTATTAGCCTGCCGAATTTCTATCGGTAAGCTATTACAGATTTTAGGTGCATAACAGCAGAAGGCTGCCTCACCACTTCTTTTAAGTTTAGCTCTAGGAATTATAAGCAGACACTCATTTGAAGACCTAAGGTTACGATTTGGAGTGTAAGGTGACATTTAATTAGGCCATATTTATGGTCTCAGAAGAGCAGAACTGAATTGTCGGAACATTATGGCTGTTTGGAATGGTAATTAATTTGTTCATGTTTTTTTTCCCCTGATCTTGCCTGTACTCCGTGTTATGATGCATGATACTGAAAATGCAGTACAAGCAAGATCGAAAAAAAAAAAAAACATTCAAATGACAACTCGTGTTCAGATGGCAAAGCGTTTTCAAATAGTGACATTTTCATATATAAATATGTGTGAGCATGCTCGAGAGAGGCAGAGACAATCTCATTCAAGTGGTTACTGGAATATAAAATAAACACTTTCGTAAAGGTATAACAAAGGTATTTTTTTATTCAAGAAAAATACTGTATTACAAAAAATTTAAGTGACAACAAGATACCAAGAAGACATGATTCACCAGCATTTGTGTGTCTGCTTTATCTCTCCAGCAATATCTTTTACAGGTAGCAAAACTTTATACCGGCTGTTACAGACTAAAATCAAAGGTTTGGCAACAATACATATCAACTTCCTGTCGATTAACACTTAACTAATTGACAGCAACATGAACCTTGAATGATTTTTTTTCTTTGATTATATTCTTGAATAAAAGCACACGTTTATTTAATATTTGGACTAAAGTCTTCACACATTATACACTTCACATCATTACTAGTATAACATGCAAAATGTTTCTCTTTAGCTATGTGTTCAGCAGTTCCTGTTATCCTACACTTGCATGCAATTCCAAATAATGATATATTATTTACCCTGTACAACTCCAGGCACCTCACTCCCAGTTAAAGAGACCTGAGCTCTGAGAATTTTGAGATGAACTCGGCTCCATCGGTGGGGGGATGGGATAGAAAGCTGCTTGCTACTTGTGCTGATCAACAGATTTACAAAACAAAAGGAATTTAAGGTTGCCCAGGAATGTGAGTTTTTTCGTAGGCCTCAGGGATTCTAATGTTAAAAGCTTATCTCAGTCTTTCCTTCTTAGACTTTGCCCCCATCTGCTCAAAATTTGCCCTATCAAAGTTAAACTGACAACTTTGCATCCACACTATTGGAAAACACTGAGAATTGTATAATATTATAGTCATTTGACCCTAGTGGTTCAATTACCTGTACAACCTCAATTCATTCTTGATTATTATAAAATACTAAATCCAGGCATGCTTCACCCCACATTAATTCTTTAATATAGTGTGTTAAAAATGTCACTGATTACTTCTAAAGCTTCCTGCTCCTATACTCTGCCATTTGCAATGTTATTCCATTTGATAGTTGGATAGTTAAAGTCTTCCATGTTTGACATGTCTATCCTTCCTAAAAAATGTGTATCCCTCTATGTTGTACTTGTCCCCATCTTTGTTATTTAGCCAATTTAGGCAAATGTAGAATTGTCTAAATTATGTTTGAGTTGAGGATTAACAACTGCTGTTTTAAGTGTATCTGGAAAAGTGCCCATTTGTAATGAGTAGTTTGTGACATCCAATACTGTTAAAATTACTGTATACAGTCAATACCTTCTTTAAAGGTAGAAGTAGGAAAGGG
Source organism: Erpetoichthys calabaricus (assembly GCF_900747795.2). Lineage (NCBI taxonomy): Eukaryota > Metazoa > Chordata > Cladistia > Polypteriformes > Polypteridae > Erpetoichthys > Erpetoichthys calabaricus. The sequence goes on from NC_041404.2 coordinate 100,451,743, forward strand.
TTCAAGTACACATGTAGAAATTACTTAAGCAATTGAATATTTTACAGAGCTCAGCTTCATTAATTTTACAGAAATAAATCATTATTTATTATGAGGCAAAAGGTGCAGGATCTAGTATTGTGCCTACTGTGTGGTTTATACTTGATTGAATATCTGTAATTTTAGCATTAAATAATGGAGCAAATTTTTTCACATATTGAGGGGATGCAGTGATAGGCCAATTATATGAAGGGTGAAAAGTTTAAAAAGCCAATTATTAGGAAGAGTATTCTAGTGTTTCTATTATTGATAAGAGGTATATACATTTGTCTCTCACTGCGTACTGCAGTTTAAGTTAAGCAACTTCAGTTGTCTTGTGGAGTTCATGCCTCGTTGAGCCAGAGCTGTTTTGGCGGCACCTGAGGGACCTTCACAATATTAGGCATGTGGTTGTAATGTTGTGGCTGATCAGTGTATACCATGATTGTGAAGCAATAACTTCAACTCGAAAAATACCAAACCTGTCCTTTAACACTAGAATCCCTGAAGCCTACGAAAATATTTGTAATGCCTAGCCACCTTAAATTCCCTTGCACCTGCTCATCAGCATCTTTGTTTTGCAAATGTGTCCATCAGCACAAGCAGCAAGTAGGCTGCTATCCCATTCTCCACCAAGGCAGCTGAAGTCAAGTCCAACGCAAAATTCTCAGAGCTAAAGTCTCTTCATCTGGGAGTGAGGTATATATGGTACAGGGTAAATAAAAAATTGTTATTTAGAATACATACATTTCATGTGTGTTCCATGTCTACAACATTCTGTGTAAATGATGACAGGAATTACGAGGCAAGAAATGTTGAACACATAACTAAAACACAAACTTTTTTCGTGTTATATTAATAATGACAAAATGCTGACGTGAAGGGTATAATGTGTGAAGACTAAAGTCCAATATCAAATAAACAATTTCACAAAAGGTATAACAAAACAAGTGCACTTGGCTGGTGTAGACGTAAGAGCTGCTGTCTCATAATCAAGATGTTGCAGGTTTGAGCCCAGGTCCTCCCCATATTATTACTATTATATAATAAAAACTTATATAAAAAATAAAATCAATAAAAAAAGAAGTAGAGTCGCAAACGCTGGTGAATCATGTCGTCTTGATATGTTGCTGTCACTTGAATGTTTTTATTCAGTTCTTGAATAAAATCACACTTGTTTTGTTATACCTTTGTTAAAGTGTTTTATTTTATATTCCAGTAGCCACTTGAATGACATCAAATGTGTTTTTGCCTCTCTTGCGCATGCACACATACATTCATGCATGAAAACATAATTATTTGAAAATGCTATGCCATTAGAACATGAGTTGTCGTCTTGTTCACGTTGTGGTGCATAGAACTGAGAATGCAGACAGCTTCTTCTTTTTGGGCGCATGCACCGTCAGCATGCCACCGCCAGATCTAAACACTAGCGTGGAGAATTGCTTGTGTACTTAAGTGACTTTAGCTGCAGGTGAAAGTTCCCGTCCCACTTCACTTATGGTGCCAAGCACAGTTGTTTGGCTAGGTAGCAGTCTATGGGGATAAAGGGGGGACAGAAGGAGAGCAGGCTATATCTAATCTATTCTTCTAATCCCTATAACTATAAATATCAACGCAACAATAGGCTAAAATGCAATACCTCATGGGGAATTTTGAAATTAAGATTAAAACTGCCTCACTACCAGTTAAGACTATAAAATGACATTAAAAACTCAGAATCAATGTCTCCATGATGGGACAGTTAACTTTGTGAGCTGGAATGTTAAAGGCCTGAATCACGAATTAAAGAGAAAGAAAGTATGCTGCTCACCTAACAGGCTTAAACGCTAAAATAGTATTTTTACAGGAGACCCACTTACTAAGCAAGGATCAGTTCAGACTACAAAAAGACTGGACTGGCCAAATGTTCCATTCTAGCTTTACAAAGAAAACTAGAGGGGTGGGAATTCTCATACACAGCACAGTTCCATTTGTAGCATCAGATATAGTATCGGACCCTGAAGAGAGGTAAGTGATGGTCATGGGCAACTTATATAACAGTAAAATGATTTTGATAAATGTTTATGCACCCAATGTCGATGGTAAGGAATTCATGCAAAATCTATTTGCATCCATTCCCAATGTGAACACTCATAAAATTATAATGGCTGAGGACTTTAATTGTGTTTTAAATTCAACCTCCCAGCTACACATTTCTTTCACTATCTTCAAATTAGAAATTTTGTTAAACAGAAATTGCCCAATTTTCCCCACCTCGCACCCTCCACAATGCTGGAAAAAATACTGCTCAATTTCGAGGAATTAAACACCATTTCCGCACTATATAAAACCCTATTAGAGTCCCTAACTTTCAAAGATCCAAGAGGACATTGGGAAGAAGATCTCTTAATCAATATATCAGAAAAGGAGTGGATGGTAGCAAAGCAGAGAATTCACTCGAGCTCCATATGTGCAAAGCATAGAATTATTCAACTAAAAATTATATATCGAGCTCATCTGTCTCACTTAACACTAGAATTACCAGAGCCTACGAAAAAACTTGTAGATCCGGCCCACCTTAAATCGCTTCTTAAATCCGTTCACACCTCTCCGCCAGCATCCTTTGTCCTCTAAATGTGCTGATAAAAGACAAGCTGCCAGCAGCCGGCTATTCCATCCCCCCACCGACTTAGAATGTGAGCGAACTTTTCCCAGCTCATGCCTTTGTTGATTATCTGGGAGTGAAGTGGAGTTTTACAGTGGAAATGCATCGTTATTTGGAACACACGCATTTCATGCGTGTTCCGTTTCTAAAGTAATCTGTGTAAACACATTGTTAAAACAGAAACTTTGTCATATTTTAGTAATAAATGTTACAAAATGTAGTAGGCATAAACTATAGAATGTGTAAAGCCGAGTTCCAAAGATCAAATAAACACTTTCACAAAAGCTTCAAGGATTGTACAACAACTTCCGTGGCGTAGCGCGTTAAGACTTGCCTGTTAGAGCACAACAGCTTTGCCGTCTCACAGACCTGAGTTCGATTCCCCACTGGGGATGAAGTGTTGCTTTTTTTTTCTTTTTAACCTCAAACAGACATAAAATTTATAAATTGGTATGCACTGTCAGTTAATGAGATCGTTATGTTTTCATGTGGGATGCTCCTTTTAAAATATTTTTTTAACAATTGAGACTGCAATTAACAGGAACAACTTTCCTTATAACTGTTATTTTTAAGATCCATAACACACAGACAGTCAGAGCACTGCGTAATAGAGAGACAGACATGCAGAGAAGTCATTAGATATATAAATAAACAGGAAAGGCACATGTACTGAAAGAATGAATAAGCTCAGGCGCTCTAACATCCCCCCTCCCCCCATCTGACTCTCTAAGTAAGATCGGGGGGAGGGGTGATGTTAGAGCGCCTGAGCTTATTCAGTGCAGCAGAAACAACACATGTTGATCTTTTTTTTCTTTCAGTACATGTGCCTTCCCTGTTTATTTATATATCTAGTGACTTCTCTGCCTGTCTCTCTCTCTATTACGCAGTGCTCTGACTGTCTGTGTGTTATGGATCTTAAAAATAACAGTTATAAGGATAGTTGTTCCTGTTAATTGCAGTCTCAATTGTTAAAAAAATATTTTAAAAGGAGCATCCCACATGAAAATATAACGATCTCATTAACTGACAGTACATACCAATTTATAAATTTTATGTCCGTTTGAGGTTAAAAAGAAAAAAAAAAGCAACACTTCATCCCCAGTGGGGAATTGAACTCAGGTCTGTGAGACGGCAAAGCTGTTGTGCTCTAAGAGGCAAATCTTAACGCACTACGCCACGGAAGTTGTTGCACAATCCTTGAAGCTTTTGTGAAAGTGTTTATTTGATCTTTGGAACTCGGGCTTTACACATTCTATAGTTTATGCCTACTACATTTTGTAACATTTATTACTAAAATATGACAAAGTTTCTGTTTTAACAATGTGTTTACACAGATTACTTTAGAAACGGAACACGCATGAAATGCGTGTGTTCTAAATAACGATGTATTTCCACTGTAAAACTCCACTTCACTCCCAGATAATCAACAAAGGCATGAGCTGGGAAAAGTTCGCTCACATTCTAAGTCGGCGGGGGGATGGAATAGCCGGCTGCTGGCAGCTTGTCTTTTATCAGCACATTTAGAGGACAAAGGATGCTGGCGGAGAGGTGTGAACGGATTTAAGAAGCGATTTAAGGTGGGCCGGATCTACGAGTTTTTTCGTAGGCTCTGGTAATTCTAGTGTTAAAACTGTCCAAAATGTTTCCAGGGCAAGATCCAACCTGCGAACGCTGCAACCAAGCTCCTGCCTCACTGGGTCACATGTTCTGGGCCTGCACCAAACTAACATCATTTTGGACCAAAATGTTTAAGTGCCTTTCAGACAGCTTTGGTATCACAATTCCTCCTAACCCATTAACAGCTGTGTTCGGTGTTCTTCCAGACGGACTTGAAGTGGAGAAGGACAAGCAAACGGTGATTGCATTCACTATACTTTTGGCATGCAGACTTATTTTGTTAAATTGGAAGAATCCTAACTCTCCTCTGATAAGTCAGTGAGAAACCGATGTTTTATATTATTTGAAATTGGAAAAAATCAAATTCTCAGTTAGAGGATCTGTACAAAATTTTTTCAAAACCTGGCAGGATCTAATCAATATTATTTTAGAATAAGAGAAATAACTATTACCGCATTTAATTCCCTTCTCCATTTCTTATTTACCTATATATTTATTTCTCCCTTTCTTTTGTTTATTGTTGCCTTATTAAAAAGCCCTAAGCAATTCTCCTTTGGCTAAGCTCTCCTTCTCAGGGGTGGGGTTTGATTTGTCTTCAATTTTGTTTGGTTATAAATTGATCTATTTTTATGGAATGATTACAATAAAAACTAATAAATAAATTTAAAAAAAAAAAATAAAAAAAAAAAAAAGCAGTCTATTAGCCAGCGAAAGCAACATGAAAACATTGTTTGTTGTTACGGTTCTACCTTTGTCCAGAAATGGCTCCATAAGCTTTATGACCACAGATTTAGAAAATCTTTCTCTTGTGGGATGACTAGAATCTTTTCCTAAATAAGGAGTTGAATTGCACATGTACTTTGCCTCCAAATCTTTTGCAATCCAAAACGTAATGCAAAATTTGTCAGCCTTGGTTGAGATTTATTGCAAGAAAGGACAACAGTTGCTCATCAACAGTAAGATGTTGCCCTGGGTTGTAACTCAAAGCAGTTCTCAACAAAACCTTGCCAGATGTCTGAGATTGCAGCAAATCTGCCGTTTTTCACACGTTCTGTACTGGTGTCTTTGTTGTCAAAGCACAAATGCCAAATGATAGTCCGATATCGGTCACGGGGCATCATATATTTGATTGCCAAAACAACAAATAGTTCTGAGCAGGCATCAACCATAGCAACTGTGGTCATTGCTACTTTTGTGAAAAGAATGGAGATAAACACCATCAATTCAGAGAGGGAGAGGCAAGTACTTTGTACCACGTGAACGTGACTGAGAGAATAAAACTGAATTAAAAAAAAAAACGCTAACTTTTACAAGTAGAAAAAATGTGTGTTTTTATTATATTTTATTTATTATATAATAGTAATAATAATAATCACTACTCAAAACAGTAAACACAAGGAGGACTCGGGACTGAACCCGCAACCTCTTCATTATATGACAGCAGTTCTTACCTCTTCACCAGCCAAGTGGACATGTCTACCGCATGTCGTTTGATATTTGGGCTTACGATTTTACATATTAACAGCAACATGTAAATTGAATAATTTCTTTTTCTTGATCACATTTTTGAGTAAAAGCACACTTGGTTTTTTTATATCTTTTGTTAAAGTGTTTATTTGATTTTTGGACATGAGTTTTCACACATTGTACACTTTACTTTTTTGTGCATTTTGTCATTATTACTGTAACATAAAAAAATAGTTTGTGTTCACTATTTCTTGATTTCTGTTTTTGTGTTCACTGTTTCTTGACTCACATTTCCAGTCATCCTACATTTGCAAAGATTGTCGTAGATACGGAACACGCATGAAATGCATGTATTCCAAATAACGATATATTATTTACCCTATACAGCCAATACACACTATAGACACATCACTCACAGATAAAAAGACTTCAGCTCCAAGAGTTTTGTGTCTGACTTGATTTAAGATGCCTTGGTAGGGCGATGAGTGAGCAGGCTCCCTTCTGCCAGTGCTGATTGACACATTTGCAAAACAAAGATGCTGATGAGGAGGTATGAGGGAATTTAAGGTGGCCCAGGATTATGAATATTTTCGTAGGCTTCAGGGATTCTACTGTTAAGAGATATTTGTGTTGAATTGTTTATGAAGTAAAATTAGCTTAATTAAAAAGCATGATTTTTAAAGGAGAACCACTTGCCAGATACGGGTAAAGGTCAAACCAGAAGAGAAACTGGATAAAAAAGGAAATAATCCAGTCCTTAAAAATCCCTTCTCAATTAAGCAGTTCTTTTGTTTCCCTAGACAGCTACTCTAGTCATAAGAACATTTATCTGTTTACCACCGTCCTTCGCCTCAGTGATTTCAGCTATTTGGAGATAACAAATTATCTGTTTTATTTCTACTTTTAATTTTTACTTGCAAGCATTCATTGTGTCTTCATGTGGTCAAAATGAATCCTCTTCAGTTTTCCTCATCTACAATATATAATTCACTAAGCCGGAAGACAAGTAGCCACCCATGGAAAGCACGCCGGAAGGGACGTGGATTCACTAAGCTGCCGACAAGTAAGCCGCCCATGGCGCACGCAGGAAGGAACCATGCCCACCAACTCTAAGACCATTGGATTACGACAACAACTCGCAGAGCCACGACCACCAACTCGGATGCGTCGACTGGGAAAAAACGCAGTCATTTATCTTTGTCTGGGCTACAGTACACATGCACCTCTGAGCCACGTTGACTTTTCGCTTACGATGCACGACTGCGTGCACCATAGCAAACTGTTTTACACACTACATGCAGCAATTTGTTTCCGCGACAAACATGCGTCTTCTTAGATGGTCCTGCAGGAACACGGAAAACGTTTCCCGCCCACCAAAGCAGGACCATGTGAAAAGAGGCATGTTTGTCGGGGATGTGAATTGCTGAATGCAGCGTCTAAAACAGTTAATAGGCTGCAACAAAATTATGAAAGTACGGGCGCATTTTTTCACACAAGCTGTGTGGGTGGGTTGGTGTTAGTTAATTAGTCCCTCGAAGGATTTCAACATTTAATATGCACAAGCGGTAACACTGTAAAAGCAGCCCAAACCAGAAAAGACGGCTGGCAAAAAGTGGCCCACAAATTAAGCGCGTGTGCATTGTACTTACTGAAAGCAGCGTTACGGATTTTGCAAATGTTCATTTTTTTCCCTCTGCTTAAAAAACATTTAAAAAATGGCGTATACTACACCGCGGCTTGGTATGCAGCGTTTATAACAGTTTGTTTGTCACGGATAATTTGCCTTTTACTATATAAACGCGTGTGCATTGTACTTACTGAAAGCAGCGTTACAGATTTTTCATATGTTCATCATATATAATCCACCAAGTCATCCGACCGTGCGGGCACATTTTTTCACACAAGCTGTGTGTGTGGGTGGGTGGGTTGGTGTTAGTTAGTTAATTAGTTCCTCGAAGGATTTCAACATTTAATATGCACAAGCGGGGTTGATGTTAGTTAGTTAATTAGTTCCTCGAAGGATTTCAACATTTAATCATCATCATATATGTAATCCACCAAGTCGTCCGACCGTGTAATATAAACGACAGAGCACCGCCCAAGAACTCAAACCGCTAGAGAGACACGCCCACCAACTTTAAGAGCACCAACTCTAATATGCCTGCCCGCCTGACTGTTACCAGCGTTCACCACAATGTGCTGGAGTGTAAAACCATCACAACTATGAGACGCTGTCTATATTTAAGAAGATATATAGATACTCATTATTCATCCGGCACGCGTCCACCCACTCTCTCAAGGCATTCACAGTGCCTACTCATGTGCTCGAACACAACAACTCGCCAGACACAAATCTTGCTTTATTTGACTCAACACGGGAAACCTCACCCTGCCCGGACACGGAGAGGATTGACAGAGGAATACCCACTGAGTGCGGGTCATACGTTCCCTCTGAATACGTCCCTGCCCTGTGTACGCTCCCCACCCCCCTCCTACTACCGTGGTCGGTTTCGTCTGTGTTCAGCAGTGTTTCCCAAACTCGGTCCTTTTGAACTCCTGTGGATGCAGGGTTTTGTTCCAACCAGATTCCTAATCATTAATGCCGGTGAAACTCATCCAGGATAAGTCGGTTTTTCAAACGCAGCCATGTAGCAGATTAGTCTAGCAGACTAGCTGGATGTAATAATCTGAAATGAATGCGCGCCCTTGTCCTGAGTTAATGAACAGTGCATCCGGAAAGTATTCACAGCGCTTCACTTTTTCCACATTTTGTTATGTTACAGCCTTATTCCAAAATGGATTAAATTCATTTTTTTCCTCAGAATTCTACACACAACACCTCATAATGACAATGTGAAAAAAGTTTACTTGAGATTTTTGAAAATTTATTAAAAATAAAAAAACTGAGAAATCACATGTACGTAAGTATTCACAGCCTTTACTCAATACTTTGTCGATGCACCTTTGGCAGCAATTACAGCCTCAAGTCTTTTTGAATATGATGCCACAAGCTTGGCACACCTATCCTTGGCCAGTTTCGCCCATTCCTCTTTGCAGCTCCTCTCAAGCTCCATCAGGTTGGATGGGAAGCATCGGTGCACAGCCATTTTAAGATCTCTCCAGAAATGTTCAATCGGATTCAAGTCTGGGCTCTGGCTGGGCCACTCAAGGACATTCACAGAGTTGTCCTGAAGCCACTCCTTTGATATCTTGGCTGTGTGCTTAGGGTCGTTGTCCTGCTGAAAGATGAACCGTTGCCCCAGTCTGAGGTCAAGAGCGCTCTGGAGCAGGTTTTCATCCAGGATGTCTCTGTACATTGCTGCAGTCATCTTTCTCTTTATCCTGACTAGTCTCCCAGTCCCTGCCGCTGAAAAACATCCCCACAGCATAATGCTGCCACCACCATGCTTCACTGTAGGGATGGTATTGGCCTGGTGAGGAGCGGTGCCTGGTTTCCTCCAAACGTGACGCCTGGCATTCACACCAAAGAGTTCAATCTTTGTCTCATCAGACCAGAGAATTTTCTTTCTCATGGTCTGAGAGTCCTTCAGGTGCCTTTTGGCAAACTCCAGGTGGGCTGCCATGTGCCTTTTACAAAGGAGTGGCTTCCGTCTGGCCACTGTACCATACAGGCCTGATTGGTGGATTGCTGCAGAGATGGTTGTCCTTCTGGAAGGTTCACCTCTGTCAACAGAGGACCTCTGGAGCTCTGACAGAGTGACCTTCGGGTTCTTGGTCACCTCCCTGACTAAGGCCCTTCTCCCCTGATCGCTCAGTTTAGATGGCCGGCCAGCTCTAGGATGAGTCCTGGTGGTTTCAAACTTCTTCCACTTAGGGATGGTGGAGGCCACTGTGCTCACTGGGACCTTCAAAGCAGCAGAACTTTTTCTGTAACCTTCCCCAGATTTGTGCCTCGAGACAATCCTGTCTCGGAGGTCTACAGACAATTCCTTTGACTTCATGCTTGGTTTGTGCTCTGACATGAACTGTCAACTGTGGGACCTTATATAGACAGGTGTGTGCCTTTCCAAATCATGTCCAATCAACTGAAGTTACCACAGGTGGACTCCAATTAAGCTGCAAAAAGATCTCAAGGATGATCAGGGGAAACAGGATGCACCTGAGCTCAATTTTGAGCTTCATGGCAAAGGCTGTGAATACTTATGTACATGTGCTTTCTTATTTTTTTTATTTTTAATAAATTTGCAAAAATCTCAAGTAAACTTTTTTCACGTTGTCATTATGGGGTGTTGTGTGTAGAATTCTGAGGAAAAAAATGAATTTAATCCATTTTGGAATAAGGCTGTAACATAACAAAACGTGGAAAAAGTGATGCGCTGTGAATACTTTCCGGATGCACTGTATATTGAGTCTAAAAAACATGATCAGCAAGTCTTTGATAGGCTGCAACAGAATGATGAAAGAACGGGCGCATTTTTTTCACACAAGCTGGGTGGGTGGGTGTTGGTTAGTTAATTAGTTACTCAAAGGATTTCAAGATTTAATATGCACAAGCGGTAACACTGTAAAAGCAGTCCAAACCAGAAAAGACGGCTGGCAAAAAGTGGCCGACAAATTAAACGTGTGTGCATTGTACTTACTGAAAGCAGCGTTACGGATTTTGCAAATGTTCATTTTCTCCCTCTGCTTAAAAACATTAAAAAAGCGGCGTGATTATACGGCGTATACTGTCGCCAGTTGCATTAACAAGCAACCTTTGTGGCGTCACATATATGTTCTTACACTGACAACAAATATGAGAGCTCTTCCTGAAGAACAACATTTCGCAAAACGGCTCCTCGATGTTGGAGACGGGAAAAACGGAACACCTGTGACATTGCCTTCACATTGTTTTCCTTTTATTTCTGATCCCGTTCAACAACTATATGGCGACATCGACTTCGCAACTTTCACTCTGGAACAACTCAGCACGCGAGCTATATTAAGCGTCACCAACGAAGACTTGTTACACCTTAATGAACAAGTGCTGAAATTTATCCCTACCGACGAAGTGACTTTCACCAGCGTTGACTCAATCGTCACAGACGATCCTGCAGATCAACTTTCATTCCCCGAAGAATTTCTTAATAGTCTTACTCCCACTGGCAGGCCTCCGCATAAACTCAAAATTAAAATTGGTTCAGTCATCATGCTTCTCAGAAATCTCCTGCCAGCAAAAGGTCTCTGTAATGGCACTAGATTTTCTGTTACCAGCATTCACCGCAATGTACTGGAGTGTAAGACTATCGTAGCTGCTATCTCACAAACTGTCCTTATTCCCCGGATATCCCTGACCCCATCAGATTCAAATTTGCCTTTTACTTTTACACGCAGACAATTTCCAGTTAGATTGGCCTTTGCAATGACAATTAATAAGGCACAGGGCCAAACTTTCAAAAAGATATGCCTGTATCTGCCAAAAATCAGTTTTCAGTCACGGACAATTGTATGTTGCTCTCTCCAGAGTTCCATCTTTTCATTCACTATATATATATATATATATATATATATATATATATATATATATATATATATTGTCACAAACTCGACACAGAGTCAAAAAAAGGTTTGGGGCAGCCACCTGTATAATTGGTTTCCTGGCTTCAAAAGACGTTTAAATGAATAAGGCACTGATGTGCACACAATCGAGTCCAAAACAAGAGTGAGGGAATAGGGAAAAGGTACAGGCTTTTAAAGGGGAAGACAGGAAGTGAGATCATAGGGGTCGTGCTCATGAAGGTCTTCAGCCATTGGTTCGAGCCCGGATGTGACATCACAGGGGCCGGATCCGGCAAGGTCTCCTTCCATAGGCTCGGTCCCGGAAGTGATGTCAAGAGAGCCAGGTGGATGGTGAATGGTGTACAGGAAAGGGAGAAAAAGAGTCAGTGCACTCTGCCACATCCCGGCATGCCTCAGAACTGCCCTTACTCAAGCCCTTTAGCTGCCTCCCATGCGCACATGTGTGATAAGGCCCCCACCTCAGGACACGACTCTGACCGAGGTCGTGAACGCGAGAAAGAGCATCAGCGTTGGTGTGAAGAGCGCCCCGGCGATGAATGAGTGAAAATTTGTACGGCTGTAGGTCAAGAAACCACCGGGTGACCCGTGGATTCAACCCCTTGTGCAGGGCCATCCACTGTAAAGGTGCATGGTCCGTGACAAGGGTGAATTCCCAGCCCAACAGGTAGTACCTCAGCTGAGTAATCGCCCATTGAATCGCCAAAGCCTCCCTCTCCACCGCTGCATACCTGGTCTCCTGGTCCAACAGTTTCCGGCTCAGGAACATGATGGGGTGTTCCACACCATCGACACTTTGGCTCAGTACGGCCCCCAGGCTTGTGTCCGAAGCGTCCGTCTGGAGGATGAAAGGCAAAGAAAGTTAGGTGCCTTCAAAATAGGTGCGGACGTAAGGGCCTGTTTCAGGTCTCTAAATGCAGCGCCTGTCTATTCAGTCCATACCACAATGTTCGGGGCCCTTTTCTTTGTCAAATCAGTCAAGGGTGCCGCTCTCTCCGAGAACCGGGGCACAAACCGGCAGTAGTACCCTGCTAACCCGTGAATGGCTTGGACCTGCCGCTTGGTTTGTGGACGGGGCCATTTCAAAATGGCATCTACTTTGGAGCACTGTGGCCTCACGGTACCCTGACCCACCAGGTAGCCTAAATACTTGGCTTCGCTCAATCCAAAGAAACATTCTTGGGATTAATCCGAAGCCCAGCCTCCCCCCCCAGCGTCCATAATACTGCTCGGACATGTTGTAGGTGTTCCATCCACGTGCTGGAATAGATGACCTCGTCATCCAGGTAGGCAGCACTGTATGAGTTATGAGGCCGGAGCACTTTGTCCACCATACGCTGGAAGGTTGCTGGAGCCCCATGTAACCCAAATGAAAGGACACGATACCACCAGTGTCCACTAGGGGTGCTAAACGCGGTTTTAACCTTTGCGGAGTCCGTTAAAGGAACCTGCCAGAACCCCTTTGTCATGTCTAGTGTGATCAAATATTGAGCCTGCCCAAGCCTCTCAAGGAGGTCATCCACTCGTGGCATTGGATAAGCATCAAATTGGGAGACTTGATTAAACCGACAGAAGTCGTTGCAAAACCTCCAACTCCCGTCCGGTTTAGCGGTAGGTTTTGGGACGTTCTCCGGTTGAGTTTGACTAAGGGACAGTTCGGCTCCCTCAGATTGTGAGGCCGTCCTTTGTGTCTCTACGAGCTCTATGAGCTCTGCCATATTTTGGAATTGTTTACCCCAGGCCAGCTGGGTGAAGCCACGGACTATTGTTTTCAGGAGCAGGTAGCAGGCCACCTGCTCTATAACATGGGAGGGCTTGTTTTCCTGTGTATTGCAGGTCCTGTCCCCTTCTCTTCTGGGACTTTTCCATCCTGCCGGCTACGCCAATGTCACAAACTCGACACAGAGTCATAGAAAGGTTTGGGGCAGCCACCCGTATAATTGGTTTCTTGGCTGCAAAAGTTGTTTAAATGAATACGGCACTGATGTGCACACAACCGAGTCCAAAACAGAACTGAGGGAATAGGGAAAAGGTGCAGGCTTTTAAAGGGGAAGACAGGAAGTGAGATCATAGGGGTCGGGCTCATGAAGGTCTTCAGCTGTTGGTTTGAGCCCGGACGTGACATCACAGGGGCCGGAGCCAGCAAGGTCTCCTTCCATAGGCTCGGTCCCGGAAGTGACGTCAAGAGCCAGGTGGAATCTCCCGTGAATGGTCTACAGGAAAGGGAGAAAAAGAGTCCGTGCACTCTGCTACATCCCGGCATGCCTCAGAACTGCCCTTACTCAAGCCCTTTAGCTGCCTCCCATGCGCACGTGTGTGACAATATATATATATATATATATATACTGTATGTGTGTGTGTATGTATATAACCAAAGAGCTGGTGGTGGATTTTAGGAGGACCAGGCCCCTCACGAGCCCCGTGATTATCAGAGGTGACTGTGTGCAGAGGGTACAGACCTATAAATACCTGGGAGTGCAGCTGGATGATAAATTAGACTGGACTGCCAGTACTGATGCTCTGTGCAAGATAGGACAGAGCCGACTATACTTCCTTAGAAGGTTGCTATCTTTCAACATCTGTAATAAGGTGCTGCAGATGTTCAATCAAACGGTTGTGGCAAGTGCCCTACACGGTGGTGTGCTGGGGAGGCAGCATAAAGAAGAGGGACGCTTCATGCCTGGACAAACTGGTGAGGAAGGCAGGCTCTATTGTAGGCACAGAGCTGGACAGTTTGCATCTGTGGCGGAGCGACGGGCGCTGAACAGGCTCCTGTCAATCATGGAGAATCCACTGCATCCACTAAACAGTATCATCTCCAGACAGAGGAGCAGCTTCAGCGACAGACTGCTGTTAATGTCTTGCTTCACTGACAGAATGAGAGGATTGTTCCCCCCTCGCACTATGCAACTCTTCAATTCCACCAGGGGGGTAAACGGTAACATTATACAATGTTATTGACTGTTATACCTGCCTCGCACTTTCCACCTTGCACTTTTTAACTTGCACTGTGTTTTTATCACTCTTTAACTAATATTGTATTTATCAGTATGCTGCTGCTGGAGTATGTGAATTTCCCCTTGGGGATTAATAAAGTATATGCCTGGCTGTCTGTCTGAGTTTTTATTTTTTTTATATTTGCTGACTTTTCTAATATTCTCTTTATGCTTTGTGCCATGTGTTATTGAGTGTTGCTTCATGTGGGGAAAAGTACATTTCATTGATTGTAACATAAGGCTTCAACATAGTAAAATGTGAAAATGTAAAGAGGTCAGAATATTTCCAGAATATATGTATGGTATGTTTAAAAAACCTTTATTTTATCACCACTGTAGTGATTTCGTGTGTAGTTACTTTAAGCATCTGTCTTTTCTTCAGTTCCCCTGTGGACTCCCGTTTGTTTTTGGTACACTCCCATGATTCTGGTGCTCTCTCACAGTCATTTGATGAACTGCAGTTGTTTGATGATGGCACACCAGATCTTGTCTCTGTAAGTTTTCTACTTCAAAATATTAAGAACAGCATTTTTTCTTTTTTTGGCAAGCAGGCTTAGTTAAATGAGCAAATGCATGTATACTGTTAAAGAATGATGCAGTTAAGTTTACTTAACCAGACACTGTCATGTATTATTTTTGCATTTTATTTTTGTTGAAATATATATATTTATATTGTTATTGCATGCTAATAAGGGAAGGGAGGGACATTAAAGCATCTGCTCCTTATCAGCCATTGTTATCATGTGTGTGTTTGTTGTTAAATATGTAGAAAGAGTAACCATTAATGAATGTTTCTAACAACATCTTTTGAGGAAACTCATAAGTATGGATAAGTTAATTTAAATTAAAGTAAAATGTAAATAAACCCTTTAAAAAGAAAGAAGTTGGTTGGAACAAAAGCTGTCAGTGGAACTCCCAGACTAACATTAGCCACTTTTGCCCTAAACATACTTGGTAAGTGAAAGTAAACCTTTGAGTTGAATGTTTTTTTTTTTTTGTTTTTTTTTAAAAAGCAGGGTTAAGGTTAACAATACTATTTAACATCTTTCTGCATTATTAATTGAAATATTACAGTTGCAGTCAGAAATATTCACTTCCCTCAACTCAAAAGACATTATAGTGATATGAATTGAGGATAATGAAAATATGTGACAAAAAACCTCATTAAACAACATAAAATATGTATTGACACATTTGTGTTGTTATTTTGAGAACATAATTTGAGTTGATATGAAAAATATAACTCTTTTAATAAATGTACATGTGCACTATTGTTCAGTCCCCACCATGAGTACTTTGTTTAGTATCCCTTAGCTTTTATAATTTCTAATAACCATTTTTGTTAAGTGCTGACAAGCTTCTTAAACCTCTGTATGCCAGTTCTTCACGTGCAAAAGCATCCAATTTATTGATGTTTGATGGCTTCTGTGCTGTAACTGCCTTCTCTAAATCCCACCAAAGATTTTCAATGGGATTTAAATCTGGGGACTGAGAAGGCCACCCCACAACATTCCAGAATCTGTTTCTCAACCAGGCACTGGTTAACTTGGATATGAGCTTGGGATCGTTGTCTTGCTGGAAAGTTCAATGATCACTAATATTCGATTTCTGAATCTTTAAAATTGTCAGGTGTTTCTGGGAACCCATGATGCCAGTTACACGGTCAAGATTGCCAGTTCCTGCAGCAGAAAAACATCCTCTCATCATCAATTACTTACCTCCATGCTTGACTGTGGGGATTGTATTCTTTTGGTCGTAAGCTTGGTCTTTCTTATGTCAGACTTACCACTGCTCCATGTGTCCACACAGATCCAATTTAGCTTCATCGGTCCATATTATTGTTTCCCCAAGCTCTGCCGGCCTATCCACATTTCTCCTGGCGTTTTCTAGTCGAAAATTGATGTTCTTTGTGGTCAGGAGTGAAGTGCATTTTGAAGTGTGACCATGAATTCCTTGTTCATTCACCGTTCATCTTATAGTTGCACTGAGGCACTTGTATTGGCCTTCATCAAGTCATCCTGTAGATGTTTCACAGTAACTGGGATTTTCTTAGTTGTCCTGACTAAGCTGTCAAAGGCTTTTGGTTACATTTTTTGGTGGTTCTCCCTCGGCCTGACTGTTTTGTAGATGTGTCATATGTTTTAAACTTACTTATAATGCTCCCAATGGTGCCTCTTGGAGTGTTCAATTTTTGGGAGATCTTGATGCCCTTCAGGTGCAATGAAATAATTTCCTCTCTCGACTTTTGTGAAACCTCCTTAGTCTTACCCATGATTGCAAGTCCTCTTCATCTCCTTTGTGGTTGGGGTTTATATATGCATCACAATTGAAGCCAAAAAAAGGGTTGAATATTTTTTCCCAAAAAACACAGTTTTCTGAAATATATATATATATAGTGCATCCAGAAAGTATTCACAGCGCATCACTTTTTCCACATTTTGTTATGTCGCAGCCTTATTCCAAAATGGATTAAATTATTTTTTTTCCTCAGAATTCTACACACAACTCTCCATAATGACAACGTGAAAAAAGTTTACTTGAGATTTTTGCAAATTTCTTAAAAATAAAAAAATTGAGAAAGCACATGTACATTTGAGCCTTTGCCATGAAGCTCAAAATTGAGCTCAGGTGCATCCTGTTTCCCCTGATCATCCTTGAGATGTTTCTGCAGCTTAATTGGAGTCCACTTGTGGTAAATTCAGTTGATTGGACAACAGTCTTGAGGCACAAATCTGGGAAAGGTTACAGAAAAATTTATGTGGCTTTGAAGGTCCCAATAAGCACAGTGGCCTCCATCATCCGTAAGTGGAAGAAGTTCAAAACCACCAGGACTCTTCCTAGAGCTGGCCGGCCATCTAAACTGAGCGATTGGGGGAGAAGGGCCTTAGTCAGGGAGGTGACCAAGAACCCGATGGTCACTCTGTCAGAGCTCCAGAGGTCCTCTATGGAGAGAGGAGAACCTTCCAGAAGGACAACCATCTCTGCAGCAATCCACCAATCAGGCCTGTATGGTAGAGTGGCCAGACGGAAGCCACTCCTTAATAAAAGACACATGGCAGCCCACCTGGAGTTTGCCAAAAGGCACCTGAAGGACTCTCAGACCATGAGAAAGAAAATTCTCTGGTCTGATGAGACAAAGATTGAACTCTTTGGTGTGAATGTCAGGCATCACGTTTGGAGGAAACCAGGCACCGCTCATCACCAGGCCAATACCATCCCTACAGTGAAGCATGGTGGTGGCAGCATTATGCTGTGGGGATGTTTTTCAGCGGCAGGGACTGGGAGACTAGTCAGGATAAAGGGAAATATGACTGCAGCATTGTACAGAGACATCCTGGATGAAAACCCGTTCCAGAGCACTCTTGACCTCAGACCGGGGCGACGGTTCATCTTTCAGCAGGACAACGACCCTAAGCACACAGCCAAGATATCAAAGGAGTGGCTTCAGGACAACTCTGTGAATGTCCTTGAGTGGCCCAGACTTGAATCCGACTGAACATCTGTGGAGAGATCTTAAAATGGCTGTGCACCGACGCTTCCCATCCAACCTGATGGAGCTTGAGAGGTGCTGGAAAGAGGAATGGGCGAAACTGGCCAAGGAAAGATGTGCCAAGCTTGTGGCATCATATTCAAAAAGACTTGAGGCTGTAATTGCTGCCAAAGGTGCATCGACAAAGTATTGAGCAAAGGCTGTGAATACTTATGTACATGTGATTTCTCAGTTTTTTTATTTTTAATAAATTTGCAAAAACCTCAAATAAACTTTTTTTACGTTGTCATTATGGGCTGTTGTGTGTAGAATTCTGAGGGAAAAAAATGAATTTAATCCATTTTGGAATAAGGCTGTAACATAACAAATGTGGTAAAAGGTGATGCGCTGTGAATACTTTCCGGATGCACTGTATACAGTTAGGTCCATAAATATTTGGACAGACACAACTTTTTTTCTAATTTTGGTTCTGTACATTACCACAATGCATTTTAAATGAAACAACTCAGATGCAGTTGAAGTGCAGACTTTCAGCTTTAATTCAGTGGGGTGAACAAAACGATTGCATAAAAATGTGAGACCACTAAAGCATTTTTTTAACACAATCCCTTCATTTCAGGGGCTCAAAAGTAATTGGACAATTGACTCAAAGGCTATTTCATGGGCAGGTGTGGGCAAGTCCGTCGTTATGTCATTATCAATTAAGCAGATAAAAGGCCAGGAGTTGATTTGAGGTGTGGTGCTTGCATGTGGAAGATTTTGCTGTGAACAGACAACAGGAGCTCTCCATGCAGGTGAAAGAAGCCATCCTTAAGCTGCGAAAACAGTAAAAACCCATCCGAGAAATTGCTACAATATTACGAGTGGCAAAATCTACAGTTTGGTACATCCTGAGAAAGAAAGCAAGCACTGGTGAACTCAGCAACGCAAAAAGACCTGGACGTCCACGGAAGGCAACAGTGGTGGATGATCGCAGAATCATTTCCTTGGTGAAGAGAAACCCCTTCACAACAGCCAAACAAGTGAACAACACTCTGCAGGGGGTAGGTGTATCGATATCCAAGTCTACCATAAAGAGAAGACTGCATGAAAGTAAATACAGAGGGTGCACTGCAAGTTGCAAGCCATTCATAAGCCTCAAGAATAGAAAGGCTAGATTGGACTTTGCTAAAGAACATCTAAAAACGACAGCACAGTTCTGTAAAAACATTCTTTGGACAGATGAAACCAAGATCAACTTCTGCCAGAATGATGGCAAGAAAAAAGTATGGAGAAGGTGTGGAACAGCTCATTATCCAAATCATA